>NW_017672543.1:122756-178611 GCF_001879085.1 Nicotiana attenuata
ATCGTGATTCGTGAAAGTGTAATTTATGTGTGGGAGGAAGAGCAAAAGAAATAAAAACGAATATAAGCTGAGAAAATTTTTTTCACTTAAAATTTCAATACATCATTTTTTTTCCGGCGTGGGAAGGTTTTCCTATGATGAATTTTTCCTCCCAAATCTGAGTGTATTTTGCTTTGCTTATGAATAGATCTTTTTGAGAGTTTAATTTGTGGAGTGAAAAGAAAAAATTGAAGAAAAATGGTTGGACAAAGTCACCGGTGAATGAATATTCACCGGAATTAGAGAAGAAACGGAAAAAAAAGTAAAAGGAAAAAGACAAATAAAAAGGAAAAGGAAGAGGAAAAAAAAAAGTAAGAAAAAAGGTAAAAAAAGAATAAAAAATAATCTGAAAATCGTTTTTTCCTTCTTCTCACTCTCCTTTGGGAGAGTGAAATACACACACTCTGCCACGTCAGCGTTAAGGGTGCAAATAATTGCATTTAAAATAAGTTTAGGGGGGTAATAGGATTCCCGTGAAGAAAAAGCGTGTAGTTGGGAATCCGGATATAGGTCCGGGGGGTACTTGTGCATCTTTCTTAAATTAAAAGTAGTAATTAGAAAAACTTGGAATTATAAAATAGTCAAAGTATTTATAGCATAAAATTAAAAGGAAAAATGCCACGACCCAAATTTCCCTCCATTGGGTATCGTGATGGCACCTAGTCTTAGGGATTAGGTAAGTCTAACAACTTCCAAAAATAATAACAAAATAAATAAAGATTTGCAATTCTAAATTTAGAATTATCCATATAGGTATTACAATCCCAAAACCGGTAGTACGAGTCATAAGCTCTATAGAGTTTTGCTAGAAAACCTCTAGTACAACTGTTCCGAAATAAGGATAAACAGTACAATACAAAACTAGAAGGTGACTCTGAAGCCTACGAATGTAGCAGCAGGTTTACCTTAAATCTCCTCAGCAACAATCCACACAGCTAGCTAACGATCAACTGACTTCGAAATACTTGTAGCTGCACAAATATGTGTATAAGTGTAGTATGAATACACAACATCGGTATCCAGCAAGAATCAAGATTAACCTCGGTGGAGTAGTGACGAGGAACAGTCAAGAAACCTACTTGACTAAATAATAGGAACGAATATAAGTGTATAAACAACAGAATACGATATCTATATAAGGTCTACGCATAATGATAAATAATACGGTAATTGCAGTATGGAATGAAAATAGTAACTAACAACGAAACGCCATAATAATGACACAGTCTAAATCCAATGAACACGATTAAAAGAAAGGCATGTAGCAACTAGATAAAAATAACCACTTTCGCATAAGAATTTAGCCAATAACCTCCACGAGGTCCTGAACCTCAATTATATATAACTCTAAACACTTGGCACCTTGTACCCTCATTACAACCAACAACTGCACAGACGACGCACAGGCCAATAGAACCAGACGAAGGTGTGTAGAAATGATCAATAACATCAAGATCTATTTTCTTAATCGATAAGAGTGATTAACTACGTGTATGCTTGTGCAAGTGTTCTAACATAGTTCGTGCCAGCTAGTAAGTATAGAAAAATAAATGCACAACACGTAAAATATTTTCCCACAATCTTCCACAAGATAAAATTCACAGAGGTAAGTGCACCACTACAATATTATCAACAAGAAGAATGCCCAATGCCATCACAAATCAATCCCTAACATAGCCCATCTTGTCTCGCCACGTGCGCAATTTTAAAGTAAGTACCCGCCTTGTCTCGCCACGCATGCATAATAGTGTTCTCATCTTGTCTCGCCACACATGCATAATAATGTTCCCACCTTGTCTCGTCACTTGCGCAACCCACGTATATATAGCCCGCCTTGACATGTCGTATGTGCAAAATATCAATAGTATCAATAGCACGGCAGAAACCTCGTGCAACCCAAAAACACTCGCACGGCAGAAACCTCGTGCATCACAATAACAACAGCACGACAAAAACCTCGTGCATATCCCAACAAGTACAACAGCAACAATGATAATAATACAAGAGTACGACAAGTAATCAACTCAAGATCTTTCGATCACAAAGAAATGGTAGAACTAGTTCACAAGGAATAACCACAATAGAGAATACTAGTCGTAACAATAAACACCTCAACAAGGAAGAAAAATAATATGTAACAACGGTTCCACAAAGTATAGTTCAACAACAAGGGGGATAACACGAGTCAATAATTCGAATTAAGGCTAAGTCGGCTACGATAGAGGATAAATAGCTTCATTTAGGATTTAGTACTCACGAAAGAGGTCTAACAATTACAATTAAGGATAAGCAATGGAACGGATAATCATGACCTCAATTAAGGCTAAACGACTACAAAAGAGATAATAATAATTCCAAATAAAGATAAGCAGCTAGGAAAAGGTAACATGGCAATAGAAGAGGTAAAAATCTTCAGTTAAGTGATATATGATTCAAATAGGCAATAAGAGTGAATCATAAAGCGATTAATCTCTGTTAAAGTTGGTAGAGTGAAACTAGTAATCAAGAAAACTTAATCTTAACAAAAACAACTTCATACTCAGTGAGTACAAGAACCTTAGAACCCCAAAAGGTCAACTTTCCACAAATAAGCCCGAGTACATACTCGTCACCTCGCGTACACGGACTACAATCATCATAGAAGACTTAAATCCTAAGGGGTAGTTTCCCTCACCCAAGGTTAGGCAATATACTTACCTCAAAGACATACCGATACTCTAAAGTGAACTTCTCGTGTGAAAAGACCTCCGGACGGCTCAAATCTAGCAAAAATAACTTTAAAGCACAAATAAAATTCATAAGAAACTATTACAGATCATAAAGCCTCAATCTTTATAAAAATCCAAGAACCAACCCAAAAGTCGAAACCCCATACCCGCACCTCGGAACCCGACAATTGCACAAAATCTGAACACCCATTTTGATATGAGTTCAACCATACCTAAATTATCGAATTCTGATAACCATTGACCGTTCAAGTCATTGTTTTTCATTTTAAAAGTTTTCTTCAAAAATCCCTATTTTCCTCACTCAAAATCACTAATTAGATGATAATAATAAATGTAAAATTAGGGAATATAATAAATTCTAGGTGAAGAACACTTACCCTATCGATTTTCTTGAAAAACCCACAAAGGATACCACAAACCGAGCTCTACAACTCCAAAAATGGTGAAAATGGCAAACCCTGAGAATAGAGGACTTTTATATTCTGCCGAGGTCACAAGCATCGCGAACGCGAAAGACTGATCGCGTTCGCAAAGAGGAAAAAGTGGAGGCTGCAAAGATGTGGTTCGCGAATGCGACTGGTCGCTCGCGAACACGGAGATGAAAATATAGGCTGCCCAGTTTGTACTACGAGAATGCGACAACACGTTCGCGAACGCGGAGAGAAAAAATTGGTCGCCCAGGTCTGAAATGAACTACGCGAACGCGAAGAGACAGCCGCGAACGCTAAGAAGGGAATAGCAGAACTTTGCAAATGCGAGAGGAAGAGTGCGAACGTGAAGAAGAAATATTTCATCCTACAAAAATACACTACGCGAAGACACGGACACGAACGCGAAGAAGGAAACCAGATGACAGAAAACTGCAGTCCAAAAACAGAAGGAAATGGCCCGTTACCCATCCGAAACACACCCGAGGCCCTCAGGACCCCATCTAAACATACCAACAAGTTTTATAACCTAACACGGACTTGTTCGAGGTCTCAACTCACATCAAACAACACCGAAACTATGAATCGCACCATGAACCGAACTTATGAACTTTCAAATCTTCCAACTTCTTAAACTCGCGCCGAAACCTATCAAATCAACCCGGAATGACGCCAAATTTTGCAGACAAGTCCCAAATGACATATCTGAGCTGTTTCTACTCTCAGAATCGCATTCCGACCCCGATATCACCAAGTTCAACTCTTGGTCAAAACCTCTCCATCTTCCAAACTTCAACTTTTTTCAACTTTCGTTGAAATGCTTCAAATTATCCAACAGACCTCCAAATCCAAATTCAGGGGAACGCCTAAGTCCCGAATCACCATACAAAGCTGTTGAAATCATCCAAAACCCGTTGCGGAACCGTTTACACAAAAGTCAAAATTCAGGTCAACACTTACTACTTAAGCTTCCAAAACTAGAATTCTTCTTCCAATTTGAGTTCAAATCATCCGGTAACTGAACTCGACCACGTACGTAAGTTATAACACATAATGCGAAGTTGCTCAAGACCTTATGCCGCTGAACGAAACTTAAATTCTCAAAACGGCCGGCCCGATCGTTACAGAAAAGAAAAACAGCTAGATGACTTTCAAATAGATGCTTTCCTAATGATCAGATTTATTAAAAAAGCGTTTAAATTATAGTTTACCTCAAAGTCTTAAATATTAGTTTGTCAAATTTAAACAAAGCATTGTATATCCAAAAAATAAAAAATTAATTATCGTATAACTTTATCCAACATGAAATATAGTATTAAAGGATAAATAAAGATGATCAAAATATCATATGAGTTATTTCATTAAGAAACGGGTCATATTCCACAAAATATTTAGTCATCAAGAGAGCTACTGAAAGCGAGGTTCCTAATGTATACTACTACTATATGTTTTCTACTAATTCAGTAGGAATAATAGGTTTTACATTTCAAAATCACCTAAGTGAACGCAATATAAGCTGGAGAATGCTTTGGAGTTTAGTGATTTGTACCAATCATGAAAAACTATAATTACGAGGCCATCCAATCCAGACATGTGCAGAATTGTTTGGTTGTAGATCACCGCTATAATTGTCTATACGATTAACGTTTGCAAAGCCGTACACTCAATATTTGGACGTCACACTGATGGGGACAGGGGATCCCACGTTAACAACAAAAAGAAAAGAAAAGAAAATGAAAGATAAAAGTCAACATTTTTGGTTCTTTTCCGAAAAGACAAGAAATTTTTACATTCCTATACCATATAGGAAACCTTTTTACCCTACATATTTAAGGTTTGAGTAAATTGTACTTAGTATACCAAATTACCAATCCTATACCATACTTAATTAAGTGTCTAATTAATGGGCTGTTTTTACTCCTTAATTAAAGGTATCCATATCTAATTAATGGGCAGTTTTTACTCCTTAATTAAATGTTTCCATATATCTCACGTTTCTCTCTCCTTACCCCTCACCCCCTCACCCACGTTTTTACCCATACCCCACATTCTTTCTTGTTCTTCATCCACGATTGCAAGATCAATCAACGAAAGATGTCCTTGAGATGCATTAGTCAGCGAAATCTCATTATATTTGAATGTCGTGCCAATTTCCTCTGCAACAATTGTGGCATGTGATCTGATTTTCTGAAAGTCTACATGAAATCAAAAGTTGCAACAAACATTTTTTAATACGCCACGAACTAGCAAAACAATGAAAACAGATACACTTTAGTAGTTTTTTTTTGGGTACCAAACAAAATTCCCTCTTCTGGAAAAGTCAAAAATGAGAAATTTATTGGTAAAGAGACTAATATGAAAAGCTGCCGACAACTTCTTCAAACGACTTAGAAATACTGACTATTGAAGCCCTCACCTAGATTTACTGTTTGTCGTGTATTTGTAGTGTAATTGCAGTGTAATTGTAGTGTAAATGTAGATTTAGTGTAATGGATATGATCTGTTGAAGCTCTCACCTAGATTTACTGTTTGTAGTGTAATTGTAGTTAGTTTGTAGTTTATGTAGAACATTCCAAGATTAATTGTAGTCTAAAATGTAGATATAATGTAGACATGATTGTGGATGATGTGTTTCCTATTTGCCCTGTAACTGTAGGTAAATTGTAGTTATTCTTATATTAGGTACTTAAACTGTAGGTAATTTGTACATTCACTGTAGGTAAACTGTAGGTAAATTTGTTTGAATTGTAGAACTGGTTTTATACATAATTGTAGAGTTTTTGTAGTTAATAGTAGTTATAATGTAGGATTCATGTACCGCTTCACACCATCTATCACAGTATAGATATGATCTGTTGAAGCCCTCACCTAGAATTACATAACAAACAGCAATAAAAATACAATCATAAAATAGTTTATCTACAATTTATCTACAACGTATCTACAATTATATCTACAAATTAACTACAATTTGTCTACAAATTATATACAATCTACTATTTGATTTTCAATTGATACTTGTTCTGCAATTGTAGAAATCAGGATACTGTAGCTTGTATTCTCATCTACCACAATGGCATCAACTTCAAAATCTCTAAATCTGCCATAATTATCCCAATCCCCATTAAATTGTAGCATGATTGCGATTTTGGACATGATTTGTTGTAGATTTTGATGTTTTTTTCGGATTTCTAGATTGAAAGAAGAAAAGGTGAAGAAGAGATATATCTGATCGATAATTTGATAGAAGCAATGACGAAGAACAGATTTTTTCAACTTTGAGTTGTTGAAACTCGAAAATTTTGAATTCTACAATTTGAATTCAGCTCGTCGAAACTCTTAGTAGTTGAATCTGTTCTTATTTTTAGGAGCTGTTCGTTCTTTTTTTTTTTTTTCCAGAATTTGAATTGTAGTTCTGGAGAAAAAAATGCAGATGAGAAATCTCCTTTCCCTTTTTAAAAATTGAATTTAATGTAGAATCAATTATCACCAAGATTCTCTCTTTAATTTTAGCGCGTTTTTTAGGTATAGAAACTCTACAATTCCTTGCTCAAGACCTTATGCCGCTGACGAAACTTAAATTCTCAAAACGACCGGCCCGATCTTTACAAAAAAGAAAAACAGCTAGATGACTTCCAAATAGATGCTTTCCTAATGATTCAGATTTATTAAAAAAGCTGTTAAAATATTGTTTACCTCAAAGTCTTAAATATTAGTTTGTCAAATTTAAGCAAAGCATTGTATATCCAAAAAATAAAAAATTAATTATAGTATAACTTTATCCAACATGAAATATAGTATTAAAGGATCAAAAAACATGATCAAGATATCATATGAGTTATTTCATTAAGAAACAACGGGTCATATTCCACAAAATATTTAGTCATCAAGAGAGCTACCGAAAGCGAGGTTTCTAATGTATACTACTACTATATGTTTTCTACTAACTCAGTAGGAATAATAGGTTTTACATTTCAAAATCACCCAAGTGAACGCAATATAAGCTGGAGAATGCTTTGGAGTTTAGTGATTTGTACCAATCATGAAAAACTATAATTACGAGGCCATCCAATCCAGACATGTGCAGAATTGTTTGGTTGTAGATCACCGCTATAATTGTCTATACGATTAACGTTTGCAAAGCCGTACACTCAATATTTGGATGTCACACTGATGGGGACAGGGGATCCCACGTTAACAACAAAAAGAAAAGAAAAGAAAATGAAAGATAAAAGTCAACATTTTTGGCCCTTTTCCTTAAAGACAAAGGGAAGAAAGATACAAAGTCTGACAAAATTTAAGGTTATTTCAGTGGGTATTGAATATTGATTGAACTTTCAAATTCTAATAACCACATTTTTTCACACATGTTAAAATGGATTCAATGTGACCCTTGAAAGAGTTGGGCCATCCCATTCACAGGTGAGCCACATCTTTAAAGAAATAAATATTGAATAACTCCCTCTGTATCAAAATGAATGAATCCAAATGCCCACACCTATAAGACTTGTGTAATTAAATTAATGATGAGCTTTTAAGTGATTATTTAAAGCTTGATGTGTTTATAATCTCTTCCTAGTGAAGATTATCTAAACCAAATATGAATCATCTCGTTACGAAACTAATTTTACCGTATATTTGACCAGTGCAAGAGAAAAGCCATTTGAATTAACTAGAGAAGTCTGATTAGCAATATATATATATATATATATATATATATATATATATATATATATATATATATATATATATATATATATAGAAGTCTGACAACTATTTCAGAAGAGGTTTTTTTTTTTTTTTTTAATATATGCGTTTTTCTAACTTAAATAGCATTCTTAATGATATGCACTATTTGTTTTACATTTACAATAAATTAAAGGGAAAATGCATAAGTACCCCCTGACCTATACCCGAATTCTCAACTATACACTTTTTCTTTGCGGGAATCATATTACCCCCCTAAACTTATTTTAAATGTAATTATTTGCACCCTTAACGCTGACAACCAAACTCTTGGCAAGTGGTGAGCTACACGCGCCCCCACATGTATTTTTAGTACTTGGTTCTTTCTTCTTTTTCTTATCCTTTTTTCTAATTTCTTATTATTTTCATTTTTCTTTGGTTATTTCATTCTCTTTCTTTTTGTTTTTGTCACGGCGGCATAAAATGGTGGTCGTTTCGGAATTTCAGAAATATCATTTTTTCCGGCGACAGATTTTTATCCCGATCTAAGTGTGTTTTATATATATATATATATATATATATATATATATATATATATATAGAGAGAGAGAGAGAGAGAGAGAGAGAGAGAGATAGANTTCCGGCGTGGGAAGATTTTCCGATGATGAATTTTTCCTCCCAAATCTGAGTGTATTTTGCTTTGCTTATGAATAGATCTTTTTGAGAGTTTAATTTGTGTGTGAAAAGAAAAAATGGAAGAAAAGCGGTTAGATAAAGTCACCGGTGAATGAATATTCACCGGAATTAGAGAAGAAACGAAAAAAAAGTAAAAGAAAAAAGACAAATAAAAAGGAAAAGGAAGAGGAAAAAAAGTAAGAAAAAAGGTAAAAAAAAAATAAAAAATAATCTGAAAATCGTTTTTTCCTTCTTCTCACTAAATACATACACTCTGCCACGTCAGTGTTAAGGGTGCAAATAATTGCATTTAACATAAGTTTAGGGGGTAATATGATTCCCGTAAAGAAAAAGTGTGTAGTTGGGAATCCGGGTATAGGTCAGTGGGGTACTTGTGCATTTTTCCTAAATTAAAAGTAGTAATTAGAAAAACTTGGAATTATAAAATAGCCAAAACATTTCTAGCATAAAATTAAAAGGAAAAATGCCACGACCCAAATTTCCCTCCATTGGGTATCGTGATGGCACCTAGTCTTAGGGATTAGGTAAGTCTAAAAACTTCCAAAAATAATAACAAAATAAATAAAGATTTGCAATTCTAAATTTAGAATTATCTATATAGGTATTACAATCCCAAAATCGGTAGTACGAGTCATAAGCTCTACAGAGTTTTACTAGAAAACCTCTAGTACAACTGTTCCGAAATAAGGATAAACAGTACAATACAAAACTAGAAGGTGACTCTGAAACCTGCGAATGTAGCAGCAGGTTTACCTTGAGTCTCCTCAGCAACAATCCACACAGCTAGCTAACGATCAACTGACTTCGAAATACTTGTAGCTGCACAAAAATGTGTAGAAGTGTAGTATGAATACACAACATCGGTATCCAGCAAGTATCAGGACAAATCTCAGTGGAGTAGTGACGAGGAACAGTCAAGAAACCTACTTGACTAAATAATATGAACGAATATAAGTGTGTTGAGTACGATATCTATATAAGGTCTACGCATAATGACAAATAATACGGTGATTGCAGTAAGGAAAGAAAATAGTAACTAACAGCGAAACGCCATAATAATGACATGGTCTAAATCCAGTGAACACGATCAAAAGAAAGGCATGTGGCAACTAGATAAAAATAACCACTTTCGCATCAGAATTTAGCCAATAACCACCACGAGGTCCCGAACCTCAATTATTCATAACTCAGAACACTTGGCAACTTGTGCCCTCATTACAACCAACAACTGCACGGACGACGCACAAGCCAATAGAACCAGACGAGGGTGTGTAGAAATAATCAATAACATCAAGATCTATTTTCTTAACCGATAATAGTGATTAACTACATGTATGCTTGTGCAAGTGTTCAAACATAGTTCGTGCCAGCTTGTAAGTATAGAAAAAGGAATGGACAACACGTAAAATATATTCCCACAATCTTCCACAAGATAAAATTCACAGAGGTAAGTGCACCACTACAATATTATCAACAACAAGAACGCCCCCAGCCCATCACAAATCAATCCCTAACATAGCCCAACTTATCTCGCCACGTGCGCAATATTAAAGTAAATACCCGCCTTGTCTCGCCACGCATGCATAATAATATTCTCATCTTGTCTCGCCACACATGCATAATAATGTTCCCACCTTGTCTCGCCACATGCCCAACCCACATATATATAGTCTGTCTTGACACGCCGCATGTGCAAAATATCAATTGTATCAATAGCACGGCAGAAACCTCGTGCAACCCAATAACAGGCGCACGGCAGAAACCTCGTGCATCATAATAACAACAGCACGACAGAAGCCTCGTGCATATCACAACAAGTACAACAACAACAATGACAATACTACAAGAGTAGAACAAGTAAACAACTCAAGAACTTTCGGTCACAAAGAAACTGTAGAACCCGACTGGGCTCCGAAAGATCCAATCTCACAAACTGGCTGGCTAAGGCCTGAACATCCATCGCCATAGGCCTCTCCGCTACTGGTAAATAAGACAAACTCCCAAACTCTCTGCCCGGCGGCTCAAAGCATCAGCCACCACATTGGCCTTGCCCGGGTGATACAAGATGGTGATGTTATAATCCTTCAACAGCTCTAGCCATCTCCTCTGACACAAATTAAGGTCCTTCTGCTTGAACAGATGCTGCAAACTCCGGTGATCAGTATATATCTCACAAGGCACGCCATACAAATAATGACGCCAGATCTTCAAGGCGTGAATAATGGCAGCTAGCTCAAGATCATGGTAAAGATAATTCTTCTCATGTATCTTCATCTGTCTGGACGCGTAGGCAATCACCCTACCGTCCTGTATCACTACTGCTCCAAGGCCAACTCTCGAGGCATCACAATAGACAGTATAAGACCCCCAACCGGTAGTCAAAAGCAAAACTGGGGCTGTAGTCAAAGCTGTCTTGAGCTTTTGAAAGCTCTCCTCGCACTCTTCCATCCACTGGAACGGAGCACCCTTCTGGGTCAGACTGGTCATAGGTGCTGCAATAGATGAAAACCCCAGAACAAATCGACGGTAATAACCCGCCAAACCAAGAAAATTGAGTATCTCTGTAGCTGAAGATGGTCTGGGCCAACTTTGCACGGCCTCTACTTTCTTCGGATCCACCTGAATACCCTCTCTCGAGACCACGTGACCCGAGAACGCCACGGAATCCAACCAAAACTCACATTTGGAGAACTTAGCACACAACTTCTTTTTTCTCAAGGTCTGGAGCAATATCCGCAGGTGCTGCTCATGATCTTCCCGACTCCGAAATATACCAGAATGTCATCAATAAAAACAATCACGAAGAAATCAAGATATGGACGGAAAACACTGTGCATCAGGTGCATGAAGGTTGCTGGGGAGTTAGTCAGCCCAAATGACATAACAAGGAACTCGTAATGACCATATCGAGTCCTGAAGGCAGTCTTCGGAATATCTGGCTCCCGAATCTTCAACTGATGATAGCGTGAACGCAAGTCAATCTTAGAAAACACACAAGCACCCTATAAATGATCAAACTGGTCATCAATACGAGGCAAAGGATAACGGTTCTTCACTGTCACCTTGTTCAACTGGCGATAATCAATACACGTACGCATAGAAAAATAAGACAGGAGCACCCCAAGGTGATACACTGCGCCGAATGAAACCCTTATCAAGTAATTCATGCAACTGTTCCTTCAACTCCTTCAACTCAGGAGGAGCCATACGGTACGGAGGGATAGAAATGGGCTGAGTGCCCGGCAACATATCAATGCCAATATCAATGCCAAAATCAATGCATCACAACCTTTCTCAACCATACGCTGAGCCTTAAGGAAAGAAATAACTCTACTGGGAGTGTGACCTAAAGCACCCCTCCACTCAGCACACGGTACACCTGGTATAGCCATTGTCACGGTTTTGGCGTGAGGATCAAGAATAGTATAATGGGGCGACAACCAGTCTATGCCCAAGATAATATCAAAATCAACCATGCCGAGCAGTAATAAATCGGCTCTGGTATCAAAACCACTAAGAGCAACCAAACACGACTGATAAATGTGGTCCACGATAAGAGAATCTCCCATAGGAGTAGAAACATATACAGGGGAACTCAAAGAACCCCGAGGTACACCCAAATGCGAAGCAAAATAAGAAGACACATAAGAATAAGTGGAGCCTGGATCGAATAGAACCGATGCATCTCTGTGACAGACCAGAATAGTACCTGTGATGACAGAATCGGAGGCGACAACCTCAGTACGGGCAGGAAGAGCATTGTATCTGGCCTAGCCTCCCCCTCGAGGGCGACCTCTACTACCCTGACCTCCACCTCTAGCTAACTGGGCTGGTGGGGTGGCAACTAGGGCTGGGACCATAGCCTGAGAACTCTGGAGGGCGTGTTGTGGCTGAGGAGTCTGGGGAGGTGCAGCCCTCCCAAGTATAGGGCAATCCCTCACCACATGACGGGTGTAACCACACTCAAAACAAGCTCTGGGAGGACGTGGCGGCTGTAATAGGCTCGGGCCAGGTCTTCTAGACTGACTACTAGAAATACCCCGCGTAGGAGGTGCACTAGACACTGGAGGTGCATAATAAGGCTCTTGAGGCCTAAGTGGGGCTGGAACACCACTGCCTGCTGGAAGAGCTGAATGAACGGGGCGACTCATATGACCCCTACCATGAGGACCTGCAGCTGGGGCACAAGCACCAGAATAATGGCTCGACTCTCGAGACCTCTTGGCCTCCCTCTCCTCTCTGTCCCAAACGTGCATACCCTCAATCCTCCTAGCAATTCTCACCACCTGCTGATAAGATATATCCATCTCTGACTCAAGAGCCATGCTAGACCTGATGTTGGGAATAAGTCCCTCAATAAACCGGCGAACCTTCTCGCGAACCGTAGAGACCAAAGCTGGTGCATGTCTAGCCAAGTCGATGTAATGGACAACATACTCCGAGACAGTCATAGTACCCTGGCGTAAATGCTCAAACTCTGCGCGCCAGGCATCCCGAAGACTCTGGAGGACATACTCCCTCGTGAACATCTCTGAAAACTGAGCCCAAGTCAAAGAAGCTTCCTCATCCTGACTGTCTAACTCATAAGCACGACACCACTGACAGACGGCTCCTCGAAGCTGGAAGGTAGTGAAGGAAACCCCGCTCGATCCTGATATGCCCATAGTATGGAGGATACGGTAGCACTCCTCAAGAAATCCAAGGGCATCCTCTGAGGCTAGTCCGCTAAAAGTCGGAGGCTGATAGTTCTTGAACCTCTCAAGCCTCTTATGCTCCTCCACTGAAGCTACTGCCCTCTCCTCGGGCTGAGCTGGGGCTACTAGCTGTATAGAAATAGCCTCTGGAACCCGATCAATATGCACTCGTTTCTCAGGAGTGCGGGCAGCGGGAGTCTATGCTCCTCTCCCGGCCTGGGATATAGCTGCAGCAAGGGGAAGCAACCTTGCCTGAGCTAGAGTGGTGTACATAGTCATAAATTGTGCCAAAGTCTCCTGTAGTGCTGGAGTAGTAGTAGCACATGCATCGGGTGTCTGGACTCCAGCTGGTACTACTGGTGGTACCTCAGCGGCAGCTCGTGCGGGTGCTCTAGCTGCACCATGAGCGTGCCCTCAACCTCTACCCCGGCCCGGCCTCTGACGACTCCAATTTGGGGTACGAGTGCCTGATCATCTCGAGTAGCATGTGTCCTCACCATCTGTTAGAGAATAGAAGACAAAAGTTTAGAATTATGATATCAAAATGTCCCACGACAAGGGAATCAAACGAAGCGGAATTTTCCTAACAGTTACATAGCCTCTCGTAGAAAAGTATAGACGTCTCCGTATCGATCAACGAGACTCTAGTAAACCGAATTGTAATTCATGAATCCTATGAACTTAGAGCTCTGATACCAACTTGTCACGACCTCGGTTCGCCCTCCGTGAACCACCATGACAGCACCTAGTCTCTACGACTAGGTAAGCCTAAGAATTGTGAAAAGTAAACCAAATTTGCAGAAGAGAAATAAGTTAAAATAGAGATAGATTAAATAAATAACGTATAAGAGTATCGCCTGACATACACAACGTTAACTCGCAAAACTAATACATGTTCCCAAAACCCGAAAACCCATAAATCACAAGCTACGAATATAGTAAAATGCTCTAACTCCAGAAATTCTACATCAAGAGTAAAGATAGAAGGGCTAATCACTATAAGAGAGAATGGAGAGAGACTCCTTGGTCTTCGGACGCGGAAAATATACCTCGAAGTCTTCGTAAAACTGCCTCGCCTCAAGGATGGTAAGTCTGAGTAGAGGTACCTGGATCTACACATGAAAAACATGCGCAGGAAGGGCATGAGTACACCACAGCGGTACTCGGTAAGTGCCAAGCCTAACCTCGGTCGGGTAGTGACGAGGAAGGTTAGGGCCCTATTGAGATTAAATAATAATATAAAGTTCTACAGTGTAGATAAGTGTAGTTTAAATAAGTGCAACAGTAAAAACATCACAGGATATAAGATAACTACAACTGATATAGAGGCAAAACAAACACAAGGATAGTAATCGAGGATCTCTCAGTATCCCGAGTATCTCTTAGTATCCTCAATATATACCAGGGATCTCTTGGTATCCCAAGGATATCTTGGTATCCTCACTATATGCCAGGGATCTCTTGGTATCCCGAGGATCTCTTGGTATCCTCAATATATGCTAGGGATCTCTTGGTATCCCGAGGATCTCTTAGTATCCTCAATATATGTGGCAGGGATCTCTCTGTATCCCTCACCTCAGCTCGATAATGAATACGTACTGGGGTCTCCCGGCATGCCTTCTCGTTGCCTCAAAATAAATGCAAAACAATAGCAAAAAGAAATTACTCAAATTAAGCTCAACTTCATACCATGGCAAAACAGATAATGCTAACCTAGCATGCTTCACGTAATACAAATAAGGAAGTTAAGGCAAATAGAGCAATTTAGTCAATTTGACATGCTTCTCTAGACTAACAGCAGGCTAAATTCCCAAATAGTGTAAGCAAGATAAAGGAAAAACACAATTTAAGGCTATTTTTAATGAAAAATCGGATTTCTAACAATTAGCACAAGTACGCACTCGTCAACTCACGTACAAGGCATTTCAATTATCACGATATCAATCCTAAGGGGAATGTCGCCCACACAAGGTTAGACAAGTCACTTACCTCGAACCGGCTCAATTGTCAATCCGAAACCACATTCTTGCCACGAGTATTCGACTCCAAATGGCCTAAATCTATTCAATTAAATTTCATATGGTAAATAACACTTCAAGTAACTGACTCTACAATTAAATTCTAAGCTAATACGCAAATTAGGTAAAATAACCAAAATGCCCCTCAGGCCCACTTCTCAAAATCGGGTAAAATTTATATTTCTAGAATCTTCACACGCTCACGAGTTCGTACATACCAAGAACACTGAAATCAGAGTCCAAATGACCTCTCAAATTCTCATTTTAAAGTCTCTTAATCTCAAGCCCTAATTCTTCAATTTTTAGGCCTAGATTCCATGATTTACTAGGTAGATTTCACATTAAAAACGAGTTTTAAGACTATGAATCTTACCTCCAAGTGATTCCTCTTGAATCCCTCTTCAATCCCCTTCAAGATCTCCAAAAATGATTTAAAATGGTGGAAATAAACCCCAAAGTCGCGGAACCTCTTTTAAAACATTTCTGCCCAGCTGTTTCCGCATCTGCGGCCTTGGGACCGCTTCTGCGGTCCCGCATTTGTGGAACAAAGGTCGCATCTGCGACTTTCACTTAAAGACTAATTTCCGCACGTGCGATTACAATT
Source organism: Nicotiana attenuata (assembly GCF_001879085.1). Taxonomy (NCBI): domain Eukaryota; kingdom Viridiplantae; phylum Streptophyta; class Magnoliopsida; order Solanales; family Solanaceae; genus Nicotiana; species Nicotiana attenuata. Next base: position 138,651 of record NW_017672543.1, read on the forward strand.
CCGCAGGTGCGGTACCGCTTCTGTGATGAATTACCCGCATCTGCGGAACTTGCTGGTCCATTCCCAAATCCGCATCTGTGCTTATTCTGCCGCTTTTGCAGCTCCGCCCTTGCGGAACCTAGGCCGCAGGTGCGGTTATGACAGAAAACCAGCTGAAGCTGCAACTCAAACTCCAAATTTCCTTCCGTCAACCACCTGAAATCATCCCGAGGCCCCCGGGACCTCAACCAAAGGCACCAACAAGTCTAATACCACTGTCCAAACTTGTACCAATCCTTAAAACACCTAAAACAACATCGAAACCTCAAATTAACCATGGATTCAAGCCTAAGAACTCCAAGTTGCTCAATATACTCTATCGATCAAAAAGTCTATCAACCCTCGTCGGAATGACATGAAATTTTGCACATATGTCACATTCAACACCACGGAGCTACTCCAACCTCTGGAATTCCATTCTGACCCTCGAATCAAAATCTCACTATCGAACCAGAAACTTCAAAAATCCATCTTTCGGCATTTCAAGCCTAAATTAGCTACGGACCTCCAAAACACAATCCGAACACGCTCCTAAGCCCGAAATCACCCAACGGAGCAAATGGAACCATCAGATTTCCATTCCAAGGCCATCTTCATACTGTTGCGGCTATGATCAAATTTCTAAGACTTAAGCTCTCATTTAGGGACTAAGTATCCCAAAACTCTCTAAAATTCAAAACCGAACATCCCGGCTGTAAGGCCCCGTGAAAATTTTTACTCAAAACCCGAGAGCTCATAGTGCCAAGTTAGGAATACGTGTTAGAAATTTGTAACACGTATTCGGGAGGACTCAACCGGTTCTATGGTATGAGTGGTCGCCAGACTGCAGAGGCTTCTCCTGATGTTGTTACAGGTATTCTGACTGCCCAATCTCATGATGTGTATACACTTATTGACCCTGGTTCCACCTTGTCCTATATTACCCTTTTTGTTGCTATAGAATTTGGGATAGAACCGGATCAGCTTCATGAGCCATTTTTGGTGTCTACTCCAATTGGTGAGTCTATTACGGCTGCTCAAGTTTATAGAGGTTGTGTTGTCACGGTATGTGGTAGGGATACCATGGTCAATCTTGTTGAATTGGGGATGGTCGATTTTGATGTAATAATGGGAGTGGATTGGCTTTATTTGTGTTTTGCCAATCTTGATTGTCGGACTAGAACTATGAGGCTTGAGTTTCCTAATGAGCCCGTTGTTGAATGGAAGGGGGATAATGTAATGCCTAAAGGTCGGTTTATTTCTTACCTTAAGGCTGCAAAGATGATCAAGAAGGGTTGTATCTACCATTTAGTTCGGGTTACGGACACCGACGCCGAGGCACTTAACCTTGAGTCTGTGCCCGTCGTGAATGAATTTCCGAATGTCTTTCCAGATGAGCTTCCTGGGATCCCACCAGACAGGTAGATTGATTTTGGAATCAATGTGATACCAGGCACGCAACCTATATCAATTCCACCTTACAGAATGGCACCAGCAGAATTGAAAGAGCTACAAGAGCAATTGAAGGGTTTGTTAGAAAAGGGTTTCATCCGGCCAAGTGTGTCACCATGGGGCGCACCTGTTTTGTGTGTAAGGAAGAAATATGGGTCGTTGCGGATGTATATTGACTACCGACAGCTTAACAAAGTCACTATTAAAAATAAATACCCTCTACCAAGGATAGATGACTTGTTTGATCAATTGCAATATGCTATGTGTTTTTCAAGAATTGACTTGCGGTCCGGGTATCATCAATTGAAGATAAGAGAGCAGGATATTCGAAAAACAGCTTTCAGAACTCGGTAGGGGCAGTTTGAATTTTTGGTGATGTCCTTTGGGCTAACAAATGCCCCGGCAGCATTCATGGATCTTATGAATCGAGTCTTTAAGCCATTTCTAGACTCCTTTGTGATAGTGTTCATTGAAGATATTCTCGTGTATTCCTGAAGTCGAGAGGATCATGCTAACAATCTCAGGGCAGTTTTGTAGACTCTTCAGCAACACCAATTGTATGCGAAATTTTTGAAATGTGAATTTTGGCTTGAATCTGTCGCGTTCTTGGGTCATGTCGTCTCCAGGGAAGGAATTATGGTTGATAATTAAAAGATTGCAGCAGTAAAGAATTGGCGTAGACCTACTACTCCAACAGAGATTCGCAGTTTCTTGGGTTTTGGATGGGTACTACAGAAGGTTTGTGGAAGGGTTTTCTACTCTTGCCTCTCCCTTGACTAAATTGACCCATAAAGCAGTTAAGTTCCAGTGGTCCGATGCTTGTGAAAGGAGCTTCCAGGAATTGAAATCAAGACTGACTACAACACCGGTATTAACCCTGCCAGATGGTACAGAGGGATTTGTGGTGTATTTCGATGCTTCCAAGATCGAGCTCGGGTGTGTGTTAATGCAACATGGCAAGGTTATAGCCTACGCTTCTAGGCAACTCAAGAATCATGAAAAGAATTATCCAACCCATGACTTAGAGCTTGCAGCAGTGGTGTTTGCGCTAAAGATTTGGCGACATTATCTATATGGGGTCCATGTGGATGTATTAACGGACCACAAGAGCCTTCAATATATTTTTAAACAGAAGGAGTTGAATCTGAGTCAGAGAAGATGGCTAGAGTTACTCAAGGACTACGACATAGATATTCTCTATCACCCGGGAAAAGCTAATGTTGTGGCAGATTCTCTTAGTCGAAAGTTAATGGGAAGTTTGGCTTATTTGAAAGCGTATCAGAGGTCGTTGGCCTGGGAGGTTCATCAGTTGGCTAGTCTGGGAGTTCGACTAGCGGGCTCTAGTGAAGGATGGATAATTGTGCATAATAGAGCCAAATCGTCGCTTGTGGCGGAGGTGAAAAAGAAGAAATTCAACGATCCATTATTAGCGCAGCTGAAAGAGGGGATTCATAAACACAAGACCACAACTTTTTCCTTTGGCATGGACGATGGTACCCTACGGTACCAAGGCTGCCTATGTGTTCCGGATATTGACGGTCTTCGGGAAAGGATCATGGTAGAAGCTCGCACTTCCAGGTATTTAGTGCACCCAGGTTCTACAAAAATGTATCATGATCTTAAGGAAGTTTATTGGTGGAGCAACATGAAAAGGGATGTGGCGGACTTTGTGGAAAGGTGTCCGAGCTGTCAACAAGTGAAGGCCGAACATCAAAGGCCAGGTGGATTAGCTCAAAGCATAGAAATTACAATGTGGAAATGAGAAATTATCAACATGGATTTTGTGGAGGGGTTGCCGCGCACTCTGCACAAGTACAACTCAATTTGGATGATTGTGGATCGACTCATAAAATTAGCACACTTCTTGCCAGTCAAATCTACCGATACAGCGGAACAATATGCTCAGTGATATATCAAGGAAGTAGTCAGGTTGCATGGTACTCCATTCTCAATCATTTCTGATCGAGGGGCTCAATTCACAGCCAACTTTTGGAAGTAATTTCAGCAAGGTGTGGGCACGCAGGTAAACCTTAGCACAACTTTTCACCCCCAGACTAACGGGCAAGCAGAGCGGACTATTCAGACGCTTGAGGACATGTTGCGTGCTTGTGCTATTGATTTCAATGGTAGCTGGGATGATCATTTGCCACTCATAGAGTTTGCGTATAACAACAGCTTCCACGCTAGTATCCAGATGGCACCATTTGAGGCATTGTATGGTAGGAGATGTAGGTCTCCCATTGGGTTGTTCGTGGTTAGAGAAGCTAAATTGATAGGGCCAGACCTTGTGCACCAGGCCATGGAGAAGGTCAAAATTATTAAAGAAAGGTTGAAAACTGCTCAGAGTCACCTAATGTCTTATTCGGACGTCCGTCGTAGGGATTTGGAGTTCAAAGAAGATGATTGGGTATTCTTAAAGGTTTCCCCCATGAAGCGTATCATGCATTTTGGGAAGAAAGGAAAATTGAGCCCAAGGTATGTCGGACCATACAGAATCATCCACCGGATTGGTCAGGTGGCATACAAGCTTGAGTTGCCACCCGAGATGTCATTGGTACACCCAGTCTTTCATGTGTCTATGTTGAAGAAGGTAGTGGGAGATCCGTCCACTATCGTGCTAGTTGAAACTATTGAGGTTAATGAAGAACTGTCCTATGAAGAAGTTCTGTTGCCATTCTTGACAGGCAGGTTCGGAAATTGAAAAATAAGGAAATTGCCTCCGTAAAGGTGTTATGGAAAAACCAACAGGTTGAGGAAGCCACTTGGGAAGCCGAGGAAGAAATGATAAGGAAGTACCCCTATTTGTTTGTATAGACATGTAATAGCTTTCATCCATTTGGTCCCTATGAACTCTGTATCCTTGATTTGGTCTATGTAAAACTGTTCTGTTTCATTTTGGTTATATAATTGCCTATGCGGTGTGTCTAAGAAATATGTATATGCTGTTAGAGTATGTTTCTAGGGCTCTCTGACTGGTGGATAGGCCTAGATACAAAGGAAACTCTGGCGAAATTTTTAGAAATTTATGGAGTTAGCCAAATTCGGAGCTGTTGAGGTGTTCCATGATTGTAAAAAGCTGAGATTGCATAAAGATTGCTAATGAGTGAACCTTGACCCTCATTCGAGGATGAATGATCCTATTGGGGGAGGATGTAAGGGCCCGTGAAAATTTTTACTCAAAACCCGAGAGCTATATTGCCAATTTAGGAATACGTGATAGAAATTTGCAAATTCTTTGCAGCGAGCTTACTCACCGCGGTTCGGACCCTTTGGACTGATGTATGCATTAAAAAGTCAAGGAATAATGTTTTCCAGAAAAGTGCGATTCTGTGGTCCAGTATGCAGTCGCATAACAGCTATACGGACCGCATAGTCGTCGCAGAGTGAAGCAGTGTGTTGGTCAATTTTGAGGTGAACCATGCGGCCACTTATGCGATCGGATAATCAATATGCGGGCCGCATAGTCATCGCATAATCCCCTTGGAATTTTGCGAGGGGTAGTTCTGCGGTGCATTATGCGACCGCAGAACAGGTATGCGGACCGCATTTCTGTCACATACCCAGACAGTATGTTAAGGTTTTGGGACCATTTTTGCGGTCCATTTTGCGGTCCGCATGTCAGGTATGCTATATGCGATCGCAGATTGTATCGGGGCTCCTATTTTCTAACTTTTAACACCCGACCCCATCCCATTAAAAACACCCATTAGACCTCTCCTATGTGATTTTTACTGAAAATAGAGAGAGAGAGGAAGCTCTAGAGGGAGAAACCAATCTCTCAATCCTTGCCAAATTTTGAAGACTCTCAAGCAAAAATTGTTAGGCTTTCACCCCAAGAGGTAAGAAACTTGACCCCTAATCTCTGGTTTCAAAATTCACACTAGAAAGAGTACTTAGCTTGGGGGTTCATGGGTATAAGAATGGATATCTTGCATGCATATAAGATTATAGAGTATTGGGAGGTTGTGAACTAAAAAGAAAGCAATTGGGGTATAAAATGATAGAAATCTCTCACAAAAAGGACCTAAGATCACAATGCACCCTTAGCGCTTGATAATATGCTCAAATGAGCTAGATTCTTAATCTTGTCTCTAATTCTTGGTTCGATTTGTAATTCTTATGCAATAGATTAAAGTGCTAAGAGTCCCGGAATTTTGTAAGAGTTAGGGAAATCTTTATTGAGGTATGTATGGATGAAACCTCTTCTTTTAGAAATTGAACTCCATTGGTGTTTGTGTAAATACGATAAGATTAAATTTGAATTGTTGTATTAACCATTGTTTCACATGAATTTGGGGTTGTAACCTTATATGTATGAAAGATATGTCTCTATATGAATCATGTATTGAAATGCTTAGACCTTAAATTAAGATTGAAGTTGCACATGTTGTGCCATCTATGAAGTCTTATCTATGCTTACAAATTAAATTGCTCTTGTGTGTACCTATTGTCCTAAATTGCAAAGCTAACATTGAAATTGGGAATGATGTGAAATGTGCCCTAGTGCCAGAAATGATATGATAGTTATGGCCCCAAGTGCCTATGAAATGATAAATGTGAAACAAAGAATGAAACAAGATGATTAATGAGAAGGGAACAATGCCTTGGTAAGGCGGCCTAGCCGATCGGGCCGAGATCGGACTCCGCTCAAGGTAGCGGTGGTATTGTGAATGAATTCCAGAAAAAGGGAAAATGACACTGTGGTTGAAGTATATGTCTCAAATGAGGCAACCTAGCCGATCGGGTCGAGATCGGACTCCGCTCAAGATAGCGGTGGTATTGTGAACAATGATGAATAGTGTGTAATGCCCCAAACTAAAAGCTATGGAAAAATGATGTGAAAATTGTATGATTCTTTCATTTGATAATGTGGTGATCGTTTATAATGTTGAGTTATACTTGTGATTTCCTTATTCTTTTATGAAAGTTCTTTTTTAACTAGATGGTGTTTAGTTATACATACTAGTACTCTTCCACGGTACTAACGTCCCTTTTGCCGGGATGCTATATTTTTAAATGAATGTAGGGGGCTGCATAGCGGATAGTGCCGATCACGCATAACGAAGCGTCCTCCTCTCAATGTCTTGGTGAGCCCCTTTCTCCTTCAAGGGGTTATGTTGTACACCTTTTGTTATCGATATCTACTTTTGAGATATAGCCGGGGCCTTGTTGTCGGCATTGTTATCATTGTCTTTTGTATCCTTAGAGGCTCCATTGAAGTTTGTGTGGGTTATGTACGGGCGTTGGATGGGTCTGTGAACTATGTTGTGAATATAAACTTCTGCTTTCTTCTAAACTATAACTGTGTGAAATCTTGGAACCCTAACTACGATTTAAGGTTGCGTTATAAAATGAACTATCAATGTTGAATGTACAACCCCTCTTATTGTGTAATTAAACGGAAACCGGATTCCTTAATCATATTGAGTTTGGTAGAAAGTGGTTGATAGGGCTTGCTCAGTTGGGTTCAGTCGATTGAGCGCCGATCGCGCCTCCCGAGGTTGGGGCGTGACAAACTTAGTATCAGAGCCTAAGGTTTTAAAGTGTCCTAGGACGTCTTGGAGCTGTGTCTAGTAGAGTCCTTCTTATCGGTGTGAAATCGACCATATCTATAAGTTGGGGGCTACTTGGGCATGAGGAATAACACCCTTCTTTGATATTCTAGATCGTGCGGTAATTGTGAAACTATTCCCCCTCACACTAGTATATTGTTCTATCTTTTAGTAAATGGCACCTATGAAGAAAGCGAGAATTGGCCAAGAAGCCAATGCCACCTCAGGAGTGGCTGATGAATCATTGCTTGATATTGCGGGTGAGGGTAGTCGCCCTGCTATCACCCTGCCTGGTTCTTCTATTCCAGAGCAGACTACCCTATTTCCTACACCCGCGGAGGGTACCACTACCCCTCCCATTGATACTCCTGTCCCGCCTCCAGTACCAGTTTCCAGTTCTGGTATTTCTGATGGGGATCTTAGGGGGGCTATTCAAATGTTGACTCAGCTAGTGGCCTCCCAAGCCCAGAGGTCAGGTGTTGCACCCAATTCATCTAGCCAGCAAGAGGATTCCACCAGTTCCTGGGTGAACATGTTTCTTCAGTTAGACCCTCCAGTGTTTACGGGTGCTAATCCGGAAGAAGACCCTCAGGATTTTATTGATGAGATGCACAAGACCCTCAGAGTTATGCGTGCAACGGAGACACAGGGAGTAGAGTTAGTTGCCTACCGTCTGAAAGGGGTGGCCTATTCATGGTTTGAGTTGTGGGAAGATTCCCGTGAGGAGGGGAGCTATCCAGCGAGGTGGAGCGAGTTTGCCGATGCATTTATAGATCATTTCCTGTCTACCGAGACAAGGGCAACCCGTGCAGCAGAGTTTAAGAATCTGAAGCAAGGTAGTAGAAGTGTGTGGGAGTACCATATGGAGTTTGCCTGCCAGTCCAAATATGCTATTCACATGTTGCCCACAATGGAGGCTAGGGTGCGCCAGTTTGTTCAGGGCATTAATCCTTTGACTATTAATGAGGCTTCTACAAGTGCCTTGAATTCTGACATGAATTAAGGGAAGATGGTAGCATTTGCTCATGCCACAGAGAACCGCAAACCGAATAACAGAATGGAGAAAGAGGGTAACAGAAAGACCCGGTCTGTGGGCAACATGAGTGAGTCACTAGGTGGAGGAAGATCAGCTTTACGGGGAGGATAATCAAGGCCGTCCCAGTCTGTTGCACAGTGTCCAACCAGTCCACGGCCATCAGGGCCCAGCTAGCAGCAACAATGGAGTCGTTTTGGGCCCAGTCAGGGCGACAGGGGATCCCACCAGCGGGGTCGGTCAGGAGAGAGGTCCTAGCAGCAGCAGAGGTCCCCATGCCCAAGGTGCGGGAAAATGCATTCGGGGATTTGCTACATAGAGTTTCCCGTATGTTATGGATGTGGGATGAGGGGCCATATTCAGAGGTTTTGTCGTGTATCCCGCCAGGGAGCAGGTAGGGGCACAGTACAACCATCCAGTCCAACAGCTGCTACATCTTCAGCCCCCTATCAGGCTCGAGGTACACTAGCACCCATGGGGCGTGGTGCAGCTAGGGGTGGGGCGCAGAGTTCGGGAGGACCCAGCCGGTTCTATGCTATGAGTGGTCGCCAGACTGCAAAGGCTTCTCCAGATATCGTTATAGGTATTCTGACAATCTTATGATGTGCATGCACTGATTGACCCTGGTTCCACCTTGTCCTATATTACCCCTTTTGTTGCTATGGAATTTGGGATAGAACCGCATCAGCTACATGAGTCATTTTCGGTGTCTACTCTTATTGGTGAGTCTATTATGGATGCTAGCATTTATAGAGGTTGTGTTGTCACGGTACGTGGTAGGGATACCATGGCCAATCTTGTTGAATTGGGGATGGTCGATCTTGATGTAATAATGGGAATGGATTGGCTTTCTTCGTGTTTTGCCAAGCTTGATTGTCGGACTAGAACTACGAGGCTTGAGTTTCCTAATGAGCTCGTTGTTGAATGGAAGGGGGATAATGTAGTTCCTAAAGGTTGGTTTATTTCTTACCTTAAGGCTGCAAAGATGATCAAGAAGGGGTGTATCTACCATTTAGTTCGGATTACGGACACCGATGTCGAGGCACATAGCCTTGAGTCCATACCCGTGGTGAATGAATTTCCGGATGTCTTTCCAGACGAGCTTCTTGGGATCCCACCCTTAGCGCTTGATAAGATCACAATGCACCCTTAGCGCTTGATAATATGCTCAAACGAGCTAGATTCTTAATCTTGTCTCTAATTCTTGGTTCGATTTGTAATTCCTATGCAATAGATTGAAGTGCTAAGAGTCCCAGAATTTCGTAAGAATTAGGGAAAGCTATATTGAGGTATGTATGGCTAAAACCCCGTCTTTTAGAAATTGATACGGTAAGATTAAAGTTGAATTGTTGTATTAACCATTGTTTCACATGAATTTGGGGTTGTAACCTTATATGCGTGAAAGATGTGTCTCTATATGAATCATGTATTGAAATGCTTAGACCTTAAATTAAGATTGAAGTTGCTTATGTTGTGCCATCTATGAAGTCTTATCTATGCTTACAAATTAGATTGCTCTTGTGTGCACCTATTGTCCTAAATTGCAAAGCTAATATTGAAATTGGGAATGATGTGAAATGTGCCCTAGTACCAGAAATGATGTGGTAGCTGTGGCCCCAAGTGCCTATGAAATGATATATATGAAAAAAAGATTGAAACGAGATGATTAATGAGAAGGGAACAATGCCTTGGTAAGGCGGCCTAGCCGATCGGGCCGAGATCGGACTCCGCTCAAGATAGCGGTGGTATTGTGAATTAATTCCGAAAAAAGGGAAAATGAAATTGTGGTTGAAGTATATGTCTCAAATGAGGCAACCTAGCCGATCGGGTCGAGATCGGACTCTGCTCAAGATAGCGGTGGTATTGTGAACAATGATGAATAGTGTGTAATGCCCCAAACTAAAAGCTATGGAAAAATGATGTGAAAATTATATGATTCTTTCATTTGATAATGTGGTGATCGTTTAAAGCGTTGAGTTATACTTGTGATTTCCTTATTCTTGTATGAATGTTCTTTCTAACTAGATGGTGTTTAGTTATACATACTAGTACTATTCCATGGTACTAACGTCCCTTTTGCCGGGGGCGCTACATTTTTAAATGAATGTAGGTGGCTCCACAGCGGATAGTGCGGATCGCGCGTAGCGGAGCATCCTCCTCTCAAAGTCTTGGTGATCCCCTTTCTCCTTCAAGGGTTTATGTTGTACACCTTTTGTTATCGATATCTACTATTGAGGTATAGACGGGGCCTTGATGCCGGCGTTGTTATCATTGTCTTTTGTATCCTTAGAGGCTCCATAGACGTTTGTGTGGGTTATGTACGGACGTTGGATGGGTCAGTGAACTATGTTGTAAATATAAACTTCTTCTTTCTTCTTTCTTCTAAACTATAACTATATGAAATCTTGGAAACCTAACTACGGTTTAAGGTTATGTTATAAAATGAACTATTGCACTTTACTCGCTAGTTCTCGGGCATGACTATCCCCGTATGATGTATTATGACTTATGTAAATCGTCGGTTTTGGTTTTCAGGTTAATTGGAATAGATATGGAAGAATGATTCTCAGCTTGAAGCTTTAAATTTGAAAGGTTCGACCAAGTTTTGACTTTCTAGTATTCGATCTCAAATTTGGGTTTTTATGATTTGGCTAGCAGCGTTAGGTGATTTTGGACTTGGGAGCGTGTCCGGAATGTGATTTGGAGGTGCATGGAGGATTTAGGCTTGAATTGGCGAGATTAGAAATTTGGCGTTTCTCGGTCGGCAGTGAAAATTTTGATATCGGGGTCGGAATGAAATTCCGGAAATTAAAGTAAGTTCGTAGTGTTATTTGTGACATGTGTGCAAAATTTCAGGTCTTTCGGAGGCGGTCTGGTAGGTTTTGGCATCGTTTACGAAATTTGGAAATTTATAAAGTTCTTAGGCTTGAATTTGAGGGTGATTTGGTGTTTTGATGTTATTTTGCGTGTTCCGAAGGTTCTAATAAGTTTGAACGGTATTATGTGACTTGTGGGTATTTTTGGTTGAGGTCCCGAGGGCCTAGGGATGAATTCGGATGGTTAACGGAAGAGTTGGAATTTGATTAAGCAGCTGAAATTGTTGCTTCTATCATTACCGCACCTGCGGATTGGGGACCGCAGGTGTGAAGTCCACATAAGTGGTCAGGTAGCGCAGAAGCGCAGCCAGGGTCACAGGTTCGGTTCATTTCCAGCATCTGTGGTAACCACAGGTACGGAACATAAACCGCAGAAGCAGAAATTTGAGAGGGCAGTCGCAAAACGGACACGTCATTGCAGAAGCGGCTCCTTGTTCGCAGAAGCGAGCCCAGTCGCAGAAGCAGAAGACTTTCTGCAGAAGCGACTTAGTGAGCGGCAGAAGAAGAAACGCTAGGCTGTGTACAATAACAGAAGGGTCCGAGATTTTTTGCCATTTTTGGCACTTCTAGTCACGATTTTGGGCGATTTTGAGCGAGAAATCACAGGAAATCTTGAGGTAAGTCCCTTGTGATCATTGTAAGTCAATAGTTTTTAATTATCATTTAATATCCCAGCTAGATTACGCGTTTTTAAGGTGTAAGTCGGGAATTTGGGCCTACGAATTAGAAAATAAGATTTGATGATTTGTAGGCCGAGTTATTGTCGGAATTTAGAAATTTCAGTATGGTTAGACTTGTGGTTGGATGGGCTTTCATATTCCGTGAATTTTGTCGGGTCGAGAGGTGGGGCCCACAGGCGAATTTTGAGTGAATTTCGGGATTTTGGTATAAATTAATAGTTTTTCGTGTGGAATTGATTCCTTGGCCTATATTGATTGCGTTGTATTGCTTTTGGTTATATTCGGGAAGTTTGGAGGCCGATTCCAGAGGCAAAGGCTTAGCGGAGTAGAATTTGGCTTAGTTTGAGGTAAGTAATGCTTCCAATGTTGGTTCTGAGGGTTCGAAATCCTGAACTATGTGTTATGTGATTAACATTGTGGCAACGCAAATGGCAAGTGACGGGCGTGTGGGCGTGCACTGTGAGAATTGTGGACTGGTTCATTCTATGGCACTGTTTAATGACTCTTTCTTGTTGATATCTGTAATGTGATTATGTAATCAAGTAAATGAGTTGTAAATCATGCTAATTATCATGTTAGGGATTCACGCCGATACTGTTGAGACTCGAGTGGTCGTTTCGTACTATCGTCTCATTAGTTTCGTTGATATTTTGTACTCAATCATGTTCATGCATTTTCATATCACTTCTCAGTCTTAGCTGTTATTTATTTGCACATCATATCATTGTTCCTAGATAGTTTTCATAGCATTGTGAGCCCGTGGGAGAGACTGAAGAGTGATGACTAAGTGAAGCCAAGAGACTGATTGTGAGTGCCAGTTATAGGTTGGGCTGCATGCCGCAGCAAATACTGATATTGATACTATAACACGTGAGTTATCCGTGCAGCACGTGAGTTGTCTGTGCAGGTACTGATATTGATACTATAGTTTGCATGTTGTCCGTGCAGCACGTGAGTTATCTGTGCAGATGCTGATATTGATACTATAGCACATGAGTTGTTCGTGCGGTAGTTGTCCGTGCGGATTATAGCGCTTGGGCTGTAGGAGCCTCTCCGGAGTCTGTAACACACCCCCAGTGAGTGCAGTTGATTATATTCATGGATGGATCTTCCCTTGGTATGGAGATGGATCTTCCCCATGAGGCTGGATTGGCCTGTTCCTCGGTACTGGAGACTGATGGTCTGTGATGTGTATATATTCCTGGATGGATCTCCCCTACGCTTTGTGAGCCATATACAGTACCAAGTGGTTGTGAGGTTGTCATTATTATTATCTGGAGATGGATCTTCTCCATAGGCTGGATTAGCCTTCCTCAATTCTGAGTGACTGCTGTCAGAGATGTATATATTCTGGGATGGATCATCCCTGGGCCATATGAGCCATATACAGTACTGAGCGGACGGGCATTTGAGATTGTGGGCACATGAGGCACTCAGCATGGTGCATTTCATACAGCATGTGCATTGGCATGTAGATGTAACAAAGTTACACTTCTTTACTATGTTCATATCTTTTTTGTTTCACTGTTTTGAACTGTCTATTTAACTGGAAGCATGCCTACGTTTCTGTACATTATTTCTGTTATCCTTGATGAGGTTGAATTCATCACTACCTATCAGTCCATAGTTTGGACATGTTAATTACTAAGTTTGTGTACTCACGTTACCCCCTGCACCTTGTGTGCAGATCCAGGTATCTCAGGGCACGGCAACGGCTATTGACTATTCCTGTCACGGATTTTTCACTGGAGATAGCGAGGTAGCTGCCTGGCAATCGCAGTCGCGCCTTTCTCCTTCCTTATCTTCCTTTTAGTATACTTTGGCTATTTTCAAACTATGTTAGTCTTGTTATATTTTAGAACAATTGTAGTATTTGCTTATGACTTAGTGACACCCGAGGTCGGCTTTTATTTTTGCATTTTGGTTTAATTTTTATTTCTTTATGGGATTTCAATATGAAAAAGATTATTTTCTAAATTTTTGATGGAATACTGAATTGTTTTGGGTATGTGTCGGCTGGCGTAGTTTCATGATAGGCGCCATCACGACCGGGTTGGTTTTGGGATCGTGATAAGTTGGTATCAGAGACTAGGTTACACAGGTCTCACGAGTCATGAGCAGGTTTAGTAGAGTCTTGCGGATCGGTACAGAGACGTCTGTACTTATCTTCGACAGGCTGCAGAACCTTTAAGAAATTCCACATTCTTGAATTCCTATCGTGTGACATTGATTCAACTTGAAATGTAAATCCTTGTATTCCTTCCACGCATTCGTGTGCACGCATGGGCGCTTGGTATCAACTATGCATCGACGACTTGTGATTCCCTGAACGAGGGGCGAGATGTGATTTATATGTGTTGATGTTGGGCCAGTCTGGAGGGCTTGCGGCCGGACTTTGCCTGTAGCTTGAGCACTGAGGTGTTGATTGTGTGAGTACGTGCTTTTGAATTTATATGTTTAGTAATGTCCCTATCAGTGGAAGTGATGGCTGGATGGCTACATGATGGGTATGATGTGACTGCGAGATGTGATCATATGATTTGAATATGACGAGAAAGGTCTGCTTGAGGGTAGAAAGAACTATTTTGTGCTTGATTTCCAACTTGATTTGAGGTATAGCCCCGAGTTATGGGTGTGTTGAAAGATCTTTTCATGTTATTTAGTGGGAGAGTGAAGTAGATTTCATTTCGTGATACGAGTTCAGACATAGGAAGATTAAATGATTGCATGATGTTTATGACGGTGGAAGGGTATGAAGAGATGTTAGTTTGTGGCGAAGCAGGAGGGTTATCTTCTGGGGGCTGTCCTGAGGGCGTGTGATCCCTATGTTGTTTTGTAGTGAATTCTCTTTTACCAGTGAGTTGTATGTGCTGCAGTTTGAGTTTGGATCGCGTATGAGAGTTGGCTTGATGGTTACGAGGGTGAATACGATAATTGCAAATGATTGAGGTATTATATGGGTTGTGTTGCATGAGCTTATGAATGATTTAGCTGAATCTCTCTATGGCAGTATGGCAGTAATAAAGTATGGGCATTGGGAGTATTTTTGTATTTTGATCTATGGCTTTGAGCCAAGTGGGGGAGTTTACTATTGATCAGTTAATTGCACGGCTAAGTGTCATATTAGTTTCAGTTTGAGGTATACTAGTGAACCGGTTATGACTTGCAGAGGTTGAGATAGAGGATGACTCGAGTGAAGGAAATTTTGGATAATGTATGTGTTATGCTTTATGGATGTATAAGTATCACGGAATGACTTGAGTTGTTATTGGTGAAGGATGTAATGTGCGTGGAGAAAGAATTTATTTGGTTGCATTAAGGTGGGGTTACTTCCTAGGGTGTTGGAGTGCTAATGGAGCACATGTCATTCGGACCGTTTGATCAGTCTAATTGATACCTGAGTAGAGTGGATGACTCTCAAGAATGGTTCTGGTGGATTCAAGATTTATGTGTAACAATTGGGAATCTTCAGAATGTGTATTTGGCTAGAAACTGAGACTTACATTGGATGGTGTCAAGACTTGTGGAATTTTATATCATTATGTATTCTACATATCAGTATCAGGAAGTTAAGGTAATGGCTTTAGATTCGCAGGAAGTTTCTTCAGAGTAAGCATTTTTTATTATGGCACTTTTGGGATACTTAGGGAATTCAGTGACTTATGATCCTTAGGGTGGAGTGGTTCTATCCTAATGTTCGTGGGGCAAGATTTGGTTAAGGTTAGTAGTGTTCTAACAAGGGGAAAGTACCAATTTGAAGGTAATTCGGAAGGAACTCGGAAAAATTTGGACAGCTTGGTAGTAGGTTAGATCGGCATGGTAATGGATATGATCAGTTCTTTGGGTGCTTATGATGTGGTGGGTTTCTACAGGTCTTTCGTGGCAATGCTCTTGGGTTATGGTGACCTGCGTAGCTTGGTTAAGTTAGAAGGATTCAGTCCAGGCGGTTCATTTTTGTCCAAGTGGAATTCAGAGAGTTCTTGATGGTTACTACCAAGGTTAGAGATGTGTATTTCCTACTGGTGTGGGGAGCATGTGATATGTAGTGATTTTCTCCTGGATAGGATCAAAGGAAAAGTTTTTAGCTAATTATGTATGCTGTTGCTTGTGACTCGGAGCGGACTTTGGATTATAAAGTTCTCGTATTTTTCATATAATGGCAGAGTATATGCGGTGTGTTATGTGGGATTGAAATTGGCAAGTGCGGGTCACAGTTCAGTTTTGAAAGGAAGGTCATAAATTCTCAGACAGCATGCATGGTTTCAGATGACTAGGTAATTGGCATTACTCTCTGGTATGGTTTGATGAGAGTATACATTTCAGAAGGGGCGATGTGTTTTGGTTTATGAACACTTCATTGGTGTTGCGCCATTCTCTTGTTTGATCAACTGCTGATGTTTGAATTTTGCTTTGTGGGACAGAAGAATCACCGAAGTATTGCTCGTGGGTTGACCTGTAATTTGAGAAGTGTTAGGCATTCGGGCGATGGAGTTGAGATGAGATATGGTGATTTGTGTGTTTTGTGGATTTTGAGACTGGGAGTTCTCATGAGTAGATTGTTTCGTGGTTGTGGACTGTGAAAATGTAGCCAAGGTTGGGCAGAGGAGAGTATGTGTTGTGATTCAGTCATTCTGGACTTTCAGAGGGTTATTTATCTATTTTAGGTGACCAGAGTTCATTTGTGGTTCATTGGTAGGCCAAAATCGATGTGTATTCTGCAGCGGATCAAATTTGTTGACTCCGAACTGCTATTGTTGAGGGATGTGACATTCAGTTATTGTTGAGCTTATTCGTGTTCTGAGATGATTTGTGAGTTACTGTTCTATATTACGAGGAGTTGTGAATCATTAGTTATATGCACACAAGGTGTGGTTCTAATTGGGCTTATAGCGAAAATTTGAGCAAGATGAGTATTCGAGTATTGTGCGATTGATTGCGGGTTGGCTATGTTCTTCCGGATATGGAATTACGTCATTTGTTTCTCTGTGGTTTTGGTGATTCACTTTGGTACTAGACATCAATTGCATGTGGTTGTTGATTTTGAGCATGGTGGCTTGAAGTGCCTCATGTGGACCAGTGTTTGGATAGAGTCACACATTGCAACGAAGTTATGTGGAGGTATGATCCCTAGGGTTAGAATCATGTGTTCTGGTTATACGGTGTGTGATGGGTTCTTAGCATCTTGGTGTGGTCGTATTGGTGAGCTTGCGGTACAGCTCTCTCATTTGAGTCATTTTCCATGAGGTGGGTACATTTGGATCATTGCTTATTAGTGCGCGGATTGCACGTGTTGTGGATTTAGATTGTATTGATGTGGCATGTCACCAGAGTAGTAATGTGGGATGAAGTAAGGTCATTGGACCTAGAATGAATACTATCAGTTTCGATTTCAGCATGTTGGAAGGATAATGTCGAAATTCTGCTTAGAAATTTACTATAGTCCTTACCGACTGAGAGGGAACTCCATGATTGGTTGATCGGAGGGATGATTATGATTTTTGCGTGTTTCCTTCATCAGTATATGAAAATGTTGGAATGAGGCTTTGTTTGATAAGAGGGTTGTTACTGGTATTGGGTTGGTTGAGCAGTTGCTGTGATTAGAAGTTATCGCTATGACTGTTTGAGTTGTGTGGTATATCATTTGATTTCATCTTGAATTGTGGTTCTGGCTTGATATAGTGTGTTCAGACTTAATCACTGTGTAGATGTGAGATTCTAATCTTATACATAATTTCGGAAGTGGAAATTTGGTTCTAAGGTTATGGGCTAGGGGGAATTGTGAAATTTTAGTTATGTTATGTTATCGAACCTATATGGGATAGGGTGACGTGGGATCACCCAAGGGTATGTGCATGGAAAGGTTATACAGCAATTTGATGGTTTTTGGAACAACTCTGGGCACGTTCGAGGACGAACGTATGTTTAAGTGGGGGAGGATGTAATGACCCGACCGGTCGTTTTGAGCATTTGCACTTCACTCGCCATTTCTCGGGCATGACTAGTCCCCTATGATGTATTATGACTTATGCAAATCGTCGGTTTTGTTTTTCAGGTTGATTGAAACAAATATGGAAGAATGATTCTCAACTTGAATCTTTAAATTTGAAAGGTTTGACCAAGTTTTGTCTTTCTAGTATTCGATATCGGATTTGGATTTTTATGATTCAGTTAGCTTCGTTAGGTGATTTTGTACTTGGGAGCGCGCCCGGAATGTGATTTGGAGGTCGGTGGTGGATTTAGGCTTGAATTGGTGAAATTAGAAACTTGGCATTTCTCGGCCAGTAGTGAAAATTTTTGATATAGGGGTTGGAGTGGAATTCCGGAAATTAGAGTAGGTCTGTAGTGTCATTTGTGACGTGTGTGCAAAATTTCAGGTCTTTCAGAGGTTGTTTGGTAGTTTTAGGCATCGTTAACGGAATTTGGAAGTTTAGAAGTTCTTAGGCTCGAATCCGAGGGTTATTTGACATTTTAATATTGTTTTGCATGTTCCGGAGGTTCGACTAAGTTTGAATGGTGTTATGTGACTTGTGGTATTTTTGTTGAGGTCCCGAGGGCCTCGGGATGAATTCGGATAGTTACAGAAGAGTTGGAATTTGATTGAGCAGCTGAAGTTACTGCTTCTGTCATTACCGCACCTGCGGATTGGGGACCGCAGGTGCGAGGTCCGCAGAAGTGGTCAAGTAGCGCAGAAGCATAGCCAGGGTCGTATGTGCGGTTCGTTTCCCGCATCTGCATTGACCGCAGGTGCAGTCCGTAAACCGCAAAAGCAGAAATTGGAGAGGGCAGCTGGCTTCACAGAAGCGGACGCTTCATCGCAGAAGTGAGTCCGTAGAAGCGGCTCCTTGTCCGCAGAAGCAAGCCCAGACGTAGAAGCGGAAGATTTTCTGCAGAACGGCTTAGTGAGCGGCAAAAACGGAAACACTGGGCTGTGTACAAAAACAGAAGGGTCCGAGATTTTTTGCCATTTTTGGCATTTCTAGACACGGTTCTGGGCAAATTTGAGCAAGAAATCACGGGAAGTCTTAAGGTAAGTCCCTTTTGATCATTGTTAGTCAATATTTTTGAATTATCATTGAATATACCGGCTAGATTACGCGTTGTTGAGGTTTAAATCGGGATTTTGGGCCAAAGGATTAGAAAATAAGATTTGATGATTTGGATTTCGAGTTGTTGTCGGAATTTAGAAATTTTGGTATGGTTAGACTCGTGGTTGGATGGGCTTTCATATTCTGTGACTTTTATCGGGTTTCGAGACATGGGCCCCACAGGCAAATTTTGAGTGAATTTCGGGATTTTGGTATATATTGATAGTTTTTCATGTGGAATTGATTCCTTGGCCTATATTGATTGCGTTGTATTGCTTTTGGTTAGATTCGGGACATTTGGAGGGAGGCCGATTCAAGAGGCAAAGGCTTAGCGGAGTAGAATTTGGCTTGGTTCGAGGTAAGTAATGCTTCAGAACTTAGTTCTGAGGGTTCGAAATCCTGAACTATGTGTTATATGATTAATATTGAGGTGACGCAAATGCCAACAGACGGGCGTGTGGGCGTGCACCGTGAGAATCGTGGCATGGTTCATTCTATGGAACTGTTTATTGACTCTTTCTTGTTGATATCTGTGTTGTGATTATGTAATTAAGTAAATGAGTTGTAAATCTTGCTAATTATCATGTTAGGGCTTCACGCCGATACTATTGAGACCCGAGTGATCGTTTCTTGCTGTCGTCTCATTAGTTTCATTGATATTCTATACTCAGTCATGTTCATGCATTTCATATCACATCTCAGTCTCATCTGTTATTTATTTGCACATCATATCATTGTTTCGGGCTAGTTTTCATGGCATTGTGAGCCCGTGGGAGAGACTGAAGAGTGATGACTGAGTGAGGCCGAGAGCCTGATTATGTGTGACAGTTATAGGTCGGGCTGCACACTGCAACAGATAGTTATATTGATACTATAGCACGTGAGTTGTCTGTGCAGCATGAGTTGTCCGTGCAGCGCGTGAGTTGTCCGTGCAGATATATTGATATTGATACTATAGCACGTGAGTTGTTCGTGCGGATTATAGCGCTTGGGCTATAGGAGCTCCTCCGGAGTTTGTAACACACCCCCAGTGAGCGCATTTGATTATATTCAGGGATGGATCTTCCCTTGGTATGGAGATGGATCTTCTCCAAGAGGCTGGATTGGCCTGTTCCTCGGTACTGGAGACTAATGGTCTGTGATGTGTATATATTCCGGGCTGGATCTTCCCTGGGCCTTGTGAGCCATATGCAGTACCGAGTGGCTGTGAGGTTGTCATTATTATTGTCTAGAGATTGATCTTCTCCATAGGCTGGATTAGCCTTCCCCAGTACTGAGTGACTGTTGTCAGAGATGTATATATTCCGGGATGGATCTTCCCTGGGTCGTATGAGCCATATATAGTACTGAGTGGACGAGCATTTGAGATTGTGGGCACATGAGGCACACATTATGGTGTATTTCATACAGCATGTGCATTAGCATTTAGATGTAGCGGAGTTACACTTCTTTACTATGTTCATGTCTGCTCTATTTCACTGTTTTGAACTGTCTATTTAACTAGAAGCATGCCTATGTTTTTGTACGTTATTTCTGTTATCCTTGATGAGGTTGAGTTCGTCACTACCTATCAGTCCATTGTTTGGACTTGTTACTTACTGAGTTGGTTTACTCATGTTACCCCCTGCTTCTTGTGTACAGATCCAGGTATCTCAGGGCACGACATCGCCTGTTGACTATTCAGGTCGTAGATTTTTCACCGAAGATAGCGAGGTAGCTTCCTGATGATGGCAGTCCCGACTTTATCCTTCCTTCTCTTCCTCTTATTATACTTTGGCTATTTCCAAACTATGTTAGTCTTGTTATATTTCAGAACAGTTGTAGTATTTTCTCATGAAGTGACACCCGAGGTCGAGCTTTTATTTCTGCATTTTGGTTTAAATGTTTATCTCTTTATGGGATTTCAATATGAAAAAGATTATTATCTAAATTTTTCATGGAATATCGAATTGTTTTGGGTATGTGTCGGCTGGCCTAGTTTCATGATATGAGCCATCATAACCGGGTTGGTTTGGGGTCGTGACACTTGCTAGCTGAGAGCTTGAGTAAAATTTTAAAGATGGGAATTGTATCAGGTACTTTATACTTGTTTATTTCATATATTTACTCTGATTCATATTATTCACTTCATTATTCTACCTGATACTATTGGACCAATAGTAAGTGTCGAAGTCGACCCCTCGTCTCTACTTCTTCGAGGTTAGACTGGATACTTACTGGGTACGCGTTGTTTTCGTACTCATACTATACTTGTTGTGCATTTTTGTTGCACAGGCACATCTATGCATAGTGTCCTCGTTGGGCGCAGCGGCATGGTTGATACGGAGACTTAGGTGAGCTGCATCTCTCGAGACGACCCGCAGCTATCAGAATCTCTTTCAGAGTATTGTATTTTCTTTTCTGTCCAATTTATATTCCGGACAGTTATTGTATTACATTTTATTTCCTAGAAATTGCTCATGCACTTGTGACACCGGGTTTTGGGATGACTATGGGATTATTCAGTGTTGAAACTTTGCTAAAGACATCATTATATACTCGGTGAAGTTCATTATTTATGGTTTAATGTAAGGAAAAGAAATGATAAATTACTAAATGAGTAATTAACTTCTTGGTGTTAGCTTGCCTAACAGTGGTGTCCGGCGCCATCACAACCTTTAATGGAATTTGGGTTATGACAATATGCTATCAGAGCATTAGGTTCAGTTAGGTCTCACGAGTCATGAGCAAGTCTAGTAGAGTCTTGCAGATCGATACGGAGACATATGTACTTACCTTCGAGAGGCAACATAGCTGTTAGGAGCACTTCCCTTCTTGATTCCTTATCGTGCGATTTGATTCCTTTGAGGCTTATGCCATTGTTTATTTCCTACTTAATCTTATGCGACGCAAAGAACTTATTATAAATCGGGAATTGAGGGATTGTAATGGTACTACAGATGTGGTGCAGGATGTTTCTTCCTGCATATTTGATTGGGCTATTGTCATCTCCTTATGGAAGGATATTCTGTCATTTTAGCTCAGTAGATGTACTTCAAAGAGCTGTGAGATTATGCACAGGTTGCTATGATGCTCAGGATTGGTTATCGCACAGTATTGATGTGGTGGTAGGATGCATGCCCATGTGATGGGGCAGTGATGACTTGAAAGAAGGTCTACTTAGAGCATGATTCAAAGATTCAGTATTTTATTTCCGGCGGAGGAGAGGCAGCTGGACTATAAATGTTCGGGTTTGGGTTGATAGAGTAACGAGACTTGATGATTTCAACTGTGGTGGAATTTTCATCTGCGACGTGGTGTCGTCGTCCTCGATTGATGTGTTAAAGTTCGTCGTTGTTATGGTCTTGTTCAATTCACCTTTGGGGCAGCGTGTTGTGAAATAGAGTCGGGGAAGCGGCTGTCAAAGATCACAGAGTGCGGTGGTTCAGGATTGAATGGATACTTCTAATGCTTACGGCTTTAGAAGGAGCATCTTCGGAAAAGGTTAAAGTTAGTAGCGATCTATCAGTTCAAGTGCTACAAGATAGATATTGATTTAAGGAAACAACTGGGTGGCAAAGGATGAGGAAGGACATGTGGGAAGTCTCAGGCGGTGGTTAAATTTCTAGGAGGCCAGGTGTAAGAAGCGAACGTATAGTGATTGCTTAAAGGGGTGAGTTTGACCAAAGTGGGAGAGTGGCACAGTAGCATATGTGTTTAGTGGAGGGATAACTACACACCCTGAGAAAAAAGTGTAAGGCCCCATGAAAAATTGTACTCAAAACCTAGTAGCTCGTAGTGCCCAGTTCCGAGTATGCGTTCGGACCCTTTGTACTAATCTAAGCATTTAAAAATCAAGAATAAAAGTTTTCTAGAAAAGTGCTATTATGCGCTCCAGAATGCGGTCGCAAATCAAGTATGCGGACCGCATTTCTATCGCAAAGTGAGTCAGTGTGTTAGTCAAATTTGAGGTCAAAATGCGGTCCATTATGCGATCGCATAACTGATATGCGGACCGCATAGTCGTCGCATAATCATCTTGGAATTTTGTAGAGGGCAGTTATGCGGTGCATTATGCGACCGCAGAATGGGTATGCGTACCGCATTTCTGCCGCAAACCCAAACAGAATGTTCAGAGATTTGAAGCACTTTTGCGGTCCATTCCGCGGACCGCATTTCCACTTTGCGATTGCAAAGCGCGACTGCAAAACTGACTCGGGCTCCTATTTTTTTAAATTTTAAACCTGACCCCTTCTTCAATAAAATACCCCAACCCCTCATTTTAACATATTTTCTGAACAAACTAGAGAGAGGGAAGAGAGAGTTCTTGAGAGAGAAAGTTCTACCTTCATCAATTTGATTCATCAAAGTTACCCGGGCCGGGGAAATTTCAAGTAATTGCCTTCATCTTCGCTCTTACAGGTAAAATCCCCAACCCTTTTTCATTTGTTTTAGAATTCTCATGCATTGATTCTTGAAAATGGAAGTTGAAATACACATGCATGTCTTTTAAAACCTAAAATCTAGTAAGAGGAATTGGGTAGAAGTAAAGGTTTGCAAAAGAGGGGTTGACAACCTAAATAAGTTCGGGTAGTAATTGTGAACTTCAATTCTAAGATATATGTGTTAACTTGTGAACTAGATTGTCGGTACTAGGCTGTTGGTGAGCCGAAGTAAAAGTAAAAAGGGAAATACAATTCCAGGTATGTATGGCTAACTTTAACCTTTGAAAAGTCACCTTGTTTGGTGTACGAGTAATTGGTATGTGATACTTATGTGGACTATTTGTGAATTTTTGTGATTAATATACCTTGGAAGTTGTTGGTTAAGTTTCCCAATATAATGGTGTGAGTAAATGGCAACAAACCAAGTGTGTGTGTGTGTGTGTGAATGTGTTTATGTGGTAAGAGCTGTGTAACAAACGATGGAAAGGAATCGTAATTGATGCAATTGAAACAACTGTGGTGATATCACATATGACTTGTCATGGGACAATTATCGTTGCGACTTAAATTGTATATTGGCTGTTGTATATGATGGAAATGGTACTGATGGTTATGAAAATTCTCTGTGTATTCTTGTTGTTGTTGTTGTGTGAAATGTGATTGTCCGGTGGGATCGGGTTGCACGCCGCAACACGAAGTAATAAGGTGTGGGTTGTGGTGATAAGGGTGGCCGAGGTAATAAGGGTGGCCCAGGTAATAAGGGTGGAAAAGTGATCGAAATCACTATTGAAATGAACATATGTGAAAGTTGTGAAATCATTGATGTGATGAAATAATGTTGAAAGAGGAAAAGGAGAGATTGTGAAACTTGTTTGGCTTTGGTTGTTCCTTTCATGTGCATTTGATCGTTGATTCTATTACTGTTCGTTACTTGTGTATTGTTTGATTTTACTTGGGGTAAAGTTTGTTCATACATACCAGTAGAATTCAAATGTACTGACGTCCCTTTTGCTGGGGCGCTACATTCGTGTTATGATTGTAGGTGGATCTATTGCAGGTACTCCAGTTCACCGATAGTAGCACTCCTTCACTTTCCGTCAGCTGTATTGGTGAGCCCCTTTCCTTTTGGGGCCCTGTGTGGCTCATGCCGCTTTTCTTCCCGGAGTTTTATTTAGGTATTTGTGTACGGTATAGCAGGAGCCTTGTTACCGACAAGTATTGTATCACCCTTTTGTATCCTTAGAGGCTCCGTAGACAGGAAATGTGGGTTGTGAACTTATGTAAATATGTATTTTGTATGTTGGGCGATGTAAGTTGTAAACCACGCAATTAACCATGTGTGTTATGTAAATCGCATAAGAATATGTTCAGATCGTAAATGGCTATTTCACTTGATTAATGAGTAATGAAAACACGGGGCAACACGTGGGATAGGAAAGGCACCTAGGTCCGCTTGACTGGGGCTACCCGGTCGAGCGCCGGTCGCGCCCCTCGATTTTGGGGCGTGACAAACTTGGTATCAGAGCCTAAGGTTTTAAAAGGGTCCTAGGATGTCTCGGAGCCAGGTCTAGTAGAGCCCTTCTTATCGGTATGTTGTCAACCACATCTATAAGTAGGGGGCTACATGGACATTTTGGAAATTACCCTCTTCTTTGTTATTCTATATCGTGCGGTGAAGTGAAAAGTGGAAGTGTTTACGTCTAACTCGTGCTCTATTCTGAAATTTTCAGTAATGGCACCTAAGAAGAGAGCTAGACTCGGCCTTGGGGCCAATGCCACCCCATGTGCGGCTATGAATCATGTACCTGATGCCGTGGGTGAGAGTGACTCCCCGGTCTTGAATCTGCCTGGCCCATCTATTCCAGATCAAGTATTCATGTTCCTCCTGCGGCAGAGGGTGCTACCATCCCTCCCGCCGATATTCTTGATTCTGATGCAGTTCCAGCTTTCGGTCCCGGAGTTTCTGATGGGGACCTTAGAGGAGCCATCCATATGTTGACCCGGTTAGTGGCCGCTCAGGCCTAGAGATCTCATGATGCCCCTGCGTCCTCCAGCGGGCAGGGAGATTCCGCCAGCTCCAGAGTCAACCAGTTTCTGCGGTTGGCTCCTCCAGAGTTCACAGGCACAGACCTAGAGGCCGATCTGCAGGATTTCTTTGATTAAATATATAAGACCCTTCGAGTGATGAAGGCTACAGAGACGGAGGGAGTTGAGTTGGCTTCATACAGGTTGAGGGGAGCAGCGTATTCGTGGTTCGAGATGTGGGAGGATTCCCGTGGGGAGGGAAGACCTCTGGCTAGATAGGATGAGTTTGTAGATGCATTTATGGACCAATTCTTGCCTGCCGAGACAATGGCAGCCCGTGCCACTGAGTTTGAGGTCCTCAAGCAGGGCAGTATGAGTGTTTGGGAGTACCACATGGAGTTTGTGAGATTGTCCAAGTATGCTCCTCAGTTAGTGTCGACCATGGATGCTCGAGTTCGGCGATTCGTTCAGGGCCTTAGTCCTTTGGTGGTGAATGAGGCTGCTACAGCGGCCTTACACTCGGATATGAATTATGGAAAGATTATGGGATTCGCTCAAGCTACAGAGGCTAGAAAGTTGAAGATACGGGCGGAAAGGAAGAATAGCAGCAGAGCCCGATCAGTGGGTCACTCAGGGAGACCCGTTCAGGGGAGAGGGCCATCAGGGCCATCCCAGTCATATGCTCAGTCTTAAGCGAGCGCACCGCCATCTGTGCACAGTCATTCGTAGAGCAGTCACTTGAGACCAGGTTCAGACAGTAGGAGACCCCATCAGTCCGGTCGTTCAGGAGGGAGATCACGGCAGCAGGGGAGGGCTCCATGCCCCAAGTGTGGGAGGTTCCATTTCGAGACTTGTTATTTGGATATCCCGGCGTGTTATAGATGCGGGGTGAGAGGTCACATCCAGCGGGACTGTCGTGCGCCCAGTCAGGGCATGGGTAGGGGATTTGCTCAGTCATCCAGTACTTAGGCCGCCACATCATCCGTGCGTCCTCCAGCCCCAACAGGGGCATGGTGCAGTTAGGGGTGCAGCTCGTGGTAGATGTGGACCTACAGAATTCCATCATTCTTCTCCTTTTCCCTTGCAAGTTCAGTTCTGAGAACATCTCTCTCAGATTCTACCTCAACCAATCGTGTCTTCAGCCTTGCTATCTCAATATCCTTTTCCTCACTCTCCTATACCAAGACTCTGACTTTGCTATTGATAGGTGTCTTTTTAGATGAACCAGATTCATTAGGAATGACATTGACTTCATAATCGCAAGCAAGCAGAGTATTAACCCCAAAATGATTCTTGCTTGTACTAACCTCCCACTTCTTCATAGGTACCTTGAAATGTGCAAGCACAGTTGTGAGAATGAAACCATAGGGAATGGAATGAGTTTTGGTGCCATTGATAACCCTATTAGTAGATCCGCGAGGGTTTCCTGTTCAGATGGAACAAGTTCATATATATTTTTCCCAAGTTGAACCAACCCCTCAGCAGCTTCGCCAGACCCACTTCCCCTGATGATGTATGAGTGTGACTGCGAATGCTGATCATATGATTTGATATGACAGAGAAAAAGGTGCATTGAGGTGTTTACATAGAAGAACTTTTTGTATGCTTGATTTTCCAACTTGATTGAGAAAGGTTATAATTATCCCTACCGAGTTTTATTATGAGGTGTGTTTGATTAAAATGATCTCTAGATTAGTGTAATGTGATAGTTGGATTTCACGTGATCTTAGACATCATAGAAGATTATAAGTATTGGCATGATGTTATATGACGGTGGAGGTTTTTTTGTATATATATATTATAGATATGTTAGTTCGAGCAGGAGGGTTATCTTCTGGGTGTGGATGCTTTTGTCCTGAGCGCGGGTGTGATCCCTATGTTGTTAGTGAAATTACTCTTTTCATCCAAGTGTGAGTGTAGTGCCTGCAGTTTGAGTTTTCTTGTGGATCGCGTATTGAGAGTGGCTTGATGGTTATCGAAGAGAGGTGAATACGATAATGGCAAAATGAATGAACGTACACATTAATATGGGTTGTGTGCATCTTATGAATGATTTAGCTGAATCTCTCTTATGCGGCAGTAATAACTATATATTCTTTTTACATATGGCCAGTAATTAAAGTATGGGCATTGGAATGCTATTTAATTTTTGTTATATTTGATCTATGCTTTGAGCCAATGGGGGAGTTTACTATTGATCAGTTAATTCACGGTGCTATAAGTTACATATTAGTTCAGTTTGGAGAACGTGGTATACTTTAGTGAAACAAGTTATGACTTGCAGAGTTTGAGATAGAGGTATTCTTGACTCACGCGGACAGTGAAGAAATTTTGGATAATGATGTGTTTTATGCTTTATGGATGTTATATGTAATCACGGAATGACTTGAGTTGTTTATTGGTGAAGGATTGTAATGTGCGTTTGGAAGCAAGGAATATTTTGGTTGCACATTAAGTGGGAGTTTACTTCTAGGGAGCAACGGTTAGTTGGGAAAGTGCTTAATGGAGCACCATGTCATTCGGATCCGTTTTTTTTGATCAGTCTAATTGATTACGAGATCTTATATTAGAAGTGATGCGATCTCAATTGAATGCGTTCTGCGTGGCATTTTCAAGATTATGTCTCCTGTAACAAGTTGGAAAATCTTCAGAATGTAATTTATTTGCTAGAAACTTGAAGACTTACATGGATGGTGTCAAGATTGTGAAAGAAATGTATATATCATTAAGTAACTATCTACATATCAGTATCAGGAAGTTAAGGTTAGATATGTCTTTAGATTCGCAGGTAAGTCACCTTCAGAGAAGTAAGCAACCCATTTTTTTATATATGGCACTTTATGGATACTTAGGGAAATTCAGTGAACTATGATCCTAATATGTGAGAGGTCGTATCTCCTAAGTTCCAAAAAGATTCGTGGTGGGCAAGATTGGTTAAGGTTAGTCAGTAGTGTCTAACAAGGGGAAAGTACCAATTTTGGATGTAATTCGGAAGGAACTCCAGAAAAATTCTTGGACGCTTACCGGTAGTTTAGGTTTAGATCGGCCATGGTAAATGGATATGATAGTTCTTTGTGTGTTATGATGTGGTTGGTTTCTACAGGTCTCGTGGCAATTCTCTGGGTTATGGTGACCGTGCGTAGCTTTGGTTAAGTTAGAAGGAATTCAGTCCAGACGGGGCGGTTTCATTTTATAGTCCAAGTGGAATTCACAGAGTTCTTGATGGTTATACCAAGGTTAGAGATGTGTCATTTTCCTATTGGTGTGGGTGAGCATGTGATATGTAGTTGATTTTCTCCTGGATAGGATCAAAGGAAAGTTTTTTAGCTAATTATTATGCGGTGCTTGTGACTCGGAGCCGGACTTTGGATTATAATTCTCGTTTTTCATATAATGGCAGAGTATATGCGGTGTGTTATGTGGAATTGAAATTGGCAAGTGAGCGGTACATTCAGTTTTGAAGGAAGGTCATAAATTCTCAGACAGCATGCATAGTTTAGATGACTGGTAATTTGCATTTAACTTCTCTGGTATGGTTTGATGAGAGTAACATTTCGAGTGAAGGGCGATTGTTTTGGTTCTATGAACACTCATTGGTGTTGCGCCTTCTCTTGTTTGATCAACTGCTGATGTTTGAATTTTGCTTTGTGGGACAGACAGAATTCACCGAAGTAAATTGTCGTGGGTTGACCTGTAATTGAGAAGTGTAGGCTTCGGCGATGAGTTGAGATGAGATATTGGTGATTTGTGTGTTTTGTGATTTTGAGACTGGGAGTTCTATGATAGATTGTTTCGTGGTTTGGACTGTGAAAATGTAGCCAAGTTATTGGGCAGGAGGAAGTATGTGTTGTGTTCAGTTCATTTCTGGACTTCAGAGGTTATTTATCTTATTTTAGGTGCAGAGTTTCATTTGTGGTTCATTGGTAGGCCAAATCGTGTGTATTCTGCAGCGGCATCAAATTTTGTTTGACTCCGAACTGCTATTGTTGAGGGATGTGACATTCAGTTATTGTTGAGACTTATTTCGTGTTCTGAGATGAATTTTGTGAGTTACTGTTTCTTATATTACGAGGAGTTTGTGAATCATAGTAATATGCACACAAGGTGTGGTTCTAATTGGGCTTATAGCGAAAATTGAGCAAGATGAGTATTCGAGTATTGTGCGATTGATTGCGGGTTGGCTATGTTCTTCTGGATATGGAATTACGTCATTTGTTTCTCTGTGGTTTTGGTGATTTCATTTGGTACTAGACATCAATTGCATGTGGTTGTTTTGATTTTGAGCATGGTGGCTTGAAGTGCTCATGTGGACCAGTGTTTGGATAGAGTCACACATTGCAACGAAGTTATGTGGAGGTATTGATCCCTAGGGTTAGAATCATGTGTTCTGGTTATATACGGTGTGTGATGGCGGTCTTAGCATCTTGGTGTGGTCGTATTGGTGAGCTTGCGGTACAGCTCTCTCATTTGAGTCATTTTCCATGAGGTGGGTACATTTGGGATCATTGCTTATTAGTGCGCGGATTGCACGTGTTGTGGATTTAGATTGTATTGATGTGGCATGTCCCAGAGTAGTAATGTGGGATGAAGTAAGGTCATTGGACCTAGAATGAATACTATCAGTTTCGATTTAGCATGTTGGAAGGATAATGTCGAAATTCTGCTTAGAAATTTACTATAGTCCTTACCGACTGGAGAGGAACTCCATGATTGGTTGATCGGAGGGATGATTATGATTTTTGCGTGTTTCCTTCATCAGTATATGAAAATGTTGGAATGAGGCTTTGTTTTGATAAGACGGGTTGTTTACTGGTATTGGGTTGGTTGAGCAGTTGCTGTGATTAGAAGTTATCGCTATGACTGTTTGAGTTGTGTGGTATATCATTTGATTTCATCTTGAATTGTGGTTCTGGCTTGATATAGTGTGTTCAGACTTAATCACTGTGTAGATGTGAGATTCTTAATCTTATACATAATTTCGGAAGTGGAAATTTGGTTCTAAGGTTATGGGCTAGGGGGAATTGTGAAATTTTAGTTATGTTATGTTATCGAACCTATATGGGATAGGGTGACGTGGGATCACCCAAGGGTATGTGCATGGAAAGGTTATACAGCAATTTGATGGTTTTGGAACAACTCTGGGCACGTTCGAGGACGAACGTATGTTTAAGTGGGGGAGGATGTAATGACCCGACCGGTCGTTTTGAGCATTTTGCACTTCACTCGCCATTTCTCGGGCATGACTAGTCCCCTATGATGTATTATGACTTATGCAAACGTCGATTTTGTTTTTCAGGTTGATTGAAACAAATATGGAAGAATGATTCTCAACTTGAATCTTTAAATTGAAAGGTTTGACCAAGTTTTGTCTTTCTAGTATTCGATATCGATTTTGGATTTTTATGATTCAGTTAGCTTCGTTAGGTGATTTTGTACTTGGAGCGCGCCCGGAATGTGATTGGAGGTCGGTGGTGGTTTAGGCTTGAATTGGTGAAATTAGAAACTTGGCATTTCTCGGCCAGTAAGTGAAAATTTTTGATATAGGGGTTGGAGTGGAATTCGGAAATTAGAGTAGGTCTGTAGTGTCATTTGTGACGTGTGTGCAAAATTTCAGGTCTTTCAGAGGTTTTTTGGTAGTTTTAGGCATCTTTAACGGAATTTGGAAGTTTAGAAGTTCTTAGGCTCGAATCCGAGGGTTTTTGACATTTTAATATTGTTTTGCATGTTCCGGAGGTTCGACTAAGTTTTGAATGGTGTTATGTGACTTGTGGTATTTTGTTGAGGTCCCGAGGGCCTCGGGATGAATTCGGATAGTTACAGAAGAGTTGGAATTTGATTGAGCAGCTGAAGTTACTGCTTCTGTCATTACCGCACCTGCGGATTGGGGACCGCAGGTGCGAGGTCCGCAGAAGTGGTCAAGTAGCGCAGAAGCATAGCCAGGGTTCGTATGTGCGGTTCGTTTCCCGCATCTGCATTGACCGCAGGTGCAGTCCGTAAAACCGCAAAAGCAGAAATTGGAGAGGGCAGCTGCTTCACAGAAGCGGAGCGCTTCAATCGCAGAAGTGAGTCCGTAGAAGGCGGCTCCTTGTCCGCAGAAGCAAGCCAGACGTAGAAGCGGAAGATTTTCTGCAGAACGGCTTAGTGAGCGGCAAAACGGAAACACTGGGCTGTGTTACAAAAACAGAAGGGTCCGAGATTTTTTTGCCATTTTTTGGCATTTCTAGACACGGTTCTGGGCAAATTTGAGCAAGAAATCACGGGAAGTCCTTAAGGTAAGTCCCTTTTGATCATTGTTAGTCAATATTTTTGAATTATCATGAATATACCGGCTAGATACGCGTTGTTGAGGTTTAAATCGGGATTTTGGGCCAAAGGATTAGAAAATAAGATTTGATGATTTGGATTTCGAGTTGTTGTCGGAATTTAGAAATTTTGGTATGGTTAGACTCCGTGGTTGGATGGGCTTTCATATTCTGTGACTTTTATCGGGTTTCGAGACATGGGCCCCACAGGCAAATTTTGATGGTGAATTCGGGATTTTGGTATAATATTGATAGTTTTTCATTGTGGAATTGATTCCTTGGCCTATATTGATTGCGTTGTATTGCTTTTGGTTATGATTCGGGACATTTGGAAGGGAGGCCGATTCAAGAGGCAAAGGCTTAGCGGAGTAGAATTTGGCTGGTTCGAGGTAAAGTAATGCTTCAGAACTTAGTTCTGAGGGTTCGAAATCCTGAACTATGTGTTATTGATTAATATTTGAGGTGAGCGCAAATGCCAACAGACGGGCGTGTGGCGTGCACCGTGAGAATCGTGGCATGGTTCATTCTATGGAACTGTTTATTGACTCTTTCTTGTTGATATCTGTGTTGTGATTATGTAATTAAGTAAATGAGTTGTTAAATCTTGCTAATTATCATGTTAGGGCCTTCACGCCGATACTATTGAGACCGAGTGATCGTTTCTTGCTGTCGTCTCATTAGTTTCATTGATATTCTACGATACTCAGTCATGTTCATGCATTTTCATATCACATCTCAGTCTCATCTGTTATTTATTTGCACATCATATCATTGTTTCGGGCTAGTTTTCATGGCATTGTGGATGCAGTCGGGAGGAGACTCAATCGCTACTGAGTGAGGCCAGAGCTCTGATTATGTTGTTCGGACCAGATTTAGGCGTGCGGAGCTGGCGACATGATGCGCTCAACAGATAGTTAATATTGATTACTATAGCACGTGCAGTTCTCCGTTAGTGCAGCAATGAGTTGTCGAGGCATTAACGATGTCAAGGCAGGTGAGTTGTCCGTGCAGTATATTGATATTGTTACTATAGCACAGTGAGTTGTTCGATGACTGGATTTATACGCTTCGGGTGCTATAGAGGACTCCTCCGGAGTTTTGATACACACCCCACTGTGAGCCGCATTGTGAATATATTTTATTCAGATGGATCTTCCTGGTATGCGAGATGGATCTTCTGCGCAAGAAGGCTGCATTGGCCGGTTCCTAACAAAATGGGTAACTGGGGAGCTTATGCTGTCATGTGCATGTGTAATATATGTCCGGGCTGGAATCTTCCCTGGGCCTTGTGAGCCAATATGCGAGTTAACAAGCTCAGGATAGACGGTTCCCTGTATGATTTTATTCGTCATTATGCCAAGCATGATCTCTTTCTCCATAGCTTGGATTAGCTTCCCCAGATACTGAGTGACTGTTGTCAGAGATGTTATATTCCGGGATGGATCTTCCCTGGGTCGGATGAGCCAATATTATAGTCTGAGTGGCGCGAGAGGCTTTGAGATTGTGGGCACATGCCAAGAGCAACACATATATGGGTAGTATTATTCCCTAGGTACAGCATGTGCATTGCATTTAGAATGTAGCGGCAGTTTACCCTTCTTTACTATGCTATCCGTTGTTCTAGCTCACTATTTCTACTTTTTTTGAACTGCTCTATTTAACTGAAGCATGCCTATGTTTTTGTACGTTATTCGATGTATCCTTGATGAGGTTGAGTTTCGTACCTACTATCAGTCATGTGTTTGGACTGTTACTTACTCTGGTTGTGTTACTTCATGTTACCCTGCTTCTTTGTACAGATCCAAGGTATCTCAGGGCACGGACATCGCCTGTTGGATATTCAGGTCGTAGATTTTCACCGAAGATAGCGAGGTTATCTTCTGATTGATGGAGTCCCGACTTTATCCTTCCTTCTCTTCCTCTTATTATACTTTTGGCTATTTCTCAAACTATGTTAGTCTTGTTAATTTCAGAACAGTTGTAGTATTTTCTCATGAAGTGAACACCCGGAGGTCGAGCTTTTTATTTCTTTGCATTTTGGTTTTAAATGTTTATCTCTTTATGGGAATTCAATATGAAAAAGATTATTATCTAAATTTTTCATGAATATCGAATTGTTTTTGGGATATGTGTCGGCTTGGCTAGTTTCATGATATGAGCCATTCCATAACCGGGTGGTTTGGGGCCGTGACACTTGCTAGCTGGAAGCTTGAGTAAAATTTAAAGATGGGAATCTGTATCAGGTACTTTATTACTTGATTTATTTCATATAATTACTCTATTCATATTATTCACTTCATTATTGCTACCTGTACTATTGGACCTAATAGTAAAGTGTCGAAGTTCGACCTCGTCTCTACTTCTTCGGGTTGAGACTGGATACTTTACTGGGTAGCGTTGTTTTCGTACTCATACTATACTTGTTGTGCATTTTGTTGCACAGGCACATTATTGCATAGGTGTCCTCGTTGGGCGCAGCGCATGGTTTATACGGAGATCTAGGTGAGAGCTGCATCTTCGAGACGACCCGCCAGCTATCCAGAATCTCTTTCAGAGTATTGTATTTTCTTTCTGTCCAATTTATATTCCCGGACATATTGTATTACATTTTATTTCCTCAGCAATTGCTCATGCACTGTGCACCGGGTTTGGGATGACTATGGGATTATTCATGTTGAACTTGCTAAAGACATCGATTTATATACTCGGTGAAGTTCATGTATTATGGTTTAATGTAAGGAAAAGAAATGATAAATTACTAAATAGTAATTAACTTTCTGGTGTTAGCTTGCCTAACAGTGGTGTCCGGCGCCATCACAACCTTAATGGAATTTGGGTTATGACAATATGCTATCAGAGCAATTAGGTTCAGTTAGTCTCACGAGTCATGAGCAAGTCTAGTAGAGTTCTGCAGATCGATACGGAGACATATGTACTTACCTTCGAGAGGCAACATAGCTGTTAGGAGCACTTCCCTTCTTGATTCCTTATCGTGCGATTTGATTCCTTTGAGGCTTTATGCCATTGTTTATTCCTACTTAATCTTATGCACGCAAAGAACTTCATTATAAATCGGGAATTGAGGGATTGTAATGTACTACAGATGTGTGCAGATGTTTCTTCCTGCATATTTGATTGGGCTATTTCATCTCCTTATGGAAGGATATTCTTGTCATTTTAGCTCAGTAGATGTACTTCAAAGAGCTGTGAGATTATGCACAGGTTGCTATGATGCTCAGGATTGGTTATCGCACAGTATTGATTGTGGTGGTAGGATGCCATGCCCATGTGATGGGGCAGTGATATTGAAAGAAGGTCTACTTAGAGCATGATTCAAAGATTCAAGTATTTTATTTCCGGCGGAGGAGAGGCAGCTGGACTATAAATGTTTCGGGTTTGGGTTGATAGAGTGTAACGAGACTTGATGATTTCAACTGTGGTGGATTTTTCATCTGCGACGTGGTTGCGTCGTCCTCGATTGATGTTTAAAGTTCGTCGTTGTTATGGTCTTGTTCAATTCACCTTTGGGGCAGCGTGTTGTGAAATAGAGTCGGGGAAGCGGCTGTCAAAGATCACAGAGTGGTGCGTGCGTTCAGGATTGAATGGATACTTCTAATGCTTACGGCTTTAGAAGGAGCATCTTCGGAAAAGGTTAAAGTTAAGTAGCGATCTATCAAGTTCAAGTGCTACAAGATAGATATTGATTTAAGGAAACAACTGGTATGGCAAAGGATGAGGAAGGACATGTGGGAAGTCTCAGGCGGTGGTTAAATAATTCTAGGAGGCCAGGTGTAAGAGCGAACGTTATAGTGATTTGCTTAAAGGGGGTGAGTTGACCAAAGTGGGAGAGTGGCACAGTAGCATATGTGTTTAGTGGAGGGATAACTACACACCCTGAGAAAAAAGTGTAAGGCCCCATGAAAAATTGTACTCAAAACCTAGTAGCTCGTAGTGCCCAGTTCCGAGTATGCGTTTCGGACCCTTTTACTAATCTAAGCATTTAAAAATCAAGAATAAAAGTTTTCTAGAAAAGTGCTATTATGCGCTCCAGAATGCGTCGCAAATCAAGTATGCGGACCGCATTTTATCGCAAAGTGAGAGTCAGTGTGTTAGTCAAATTTGAGGTCAAAATGCCGGTCCATTATGCGATCGCATAACTGATATGCGGACCGCATAGTCGTCGATAATCATCTTGGAATTTTGTAGAGGGCAGTTATGCGGTGCATTATGCGACCGCAGAACTGGTTATGCGTACCGCAATTCTGCGCAAAACCCAAACAGAATGTTCAGAGATTTGAAGCACTTTTGCGGTCCATTCCGCGGACCGCATTTCCACTTTGCGATTGCAAAGCGCGACTGCAAAACTGACTCGGGCTCCTATTTTTTTAAATTTTAAACCTGACCCCTTCTTCAATAAAATACCCCAACCCCTCATTTTAACATATTTTCTGAACAAACTAGAGAGAGGGAAGAGAGAGTTCTTGAAGAGAAAAGTTCTACCTTCATCAATTTGATTCATCAAAGTTACCCCGGCCGGGGAAATTTCAAGTAATTGCCTTCATCTTCGCTCTTACAGGTAAAATCCCCAACCCTTTTTCATTTGTTTTTAGAATTCTCATGCATTGATTTTGAAATGGAAGTTGAAATACACAATGCATGTCTTTTAAAAACCTAAAATCTAGTAAGAGAATTGGAGGGTAGAAAGTAAAGGTTTGCAAAAGAGGGTTGACAACCTAAAATAAGTTCGGTATAATTGTGAACTTCAATTCTAAGATATATGTGTTTAACTTGTGAACTAGATTGTCGGTACTAGGCTGTTGGTGAGCCGAAGTAAAAGTAAAAAGGAAATACAATCCAGGTATGTATGGCTAACTTTAACCTTTGAAAAGTCACCTTGTTTGGTGTACGAGTAATTGGTATGTGATACTTATGTGGACTATTTGTGAATTTTGTGATTAATATACCTTGGAAGTTGTTTGTTAAGTTTCCCAATATAATGGTGTGAGTAAATGGCAACAAACCAGTGTGTGTGTGTGTGTTGAATGTGTTTATTGTGGTAAGAGCTGTGTAACAAACGATGGAAAGGAATCGTAATTGATGCAATTGAAAACAACTGTGGTGATATCACATATGACTTGTCATGGACAATTATCGGTTGCGACTTAAATTGTACTATTGCTGTTGTATATGATGGAAATGGTACTGATGGTTATGAAAATTCTCTGTGTATTCTTGTTGTTGTTGTTGTGTGAAATGTGATTGTCCGGTTGGGATCGGGTTGCACGCCGCAACACGAAGTAATAAGGTGTGGGTTGTGGTGATAAGGGTAGGCCGAGGTAATAAGGGTGGCCCAGGTAATAAGGGTGGAAAAGTGATCGAAATCACATATTGAAATGAACATTGTGAAAGTTGTGAAATCATTGATGTGATGAATAATGTTGAAAGAGGAAAAGGAGAGATTGTGAAACTTGTTTGGCTTTGTTGTTCCTTTCATGTGCATTTGATCTGTTGATTCTATTACTGTTCGTTACTTGTGTATTGTTTGATTTTACTTGGGGTAAAGTTTGTTCATACATACCAGTAGAATTCAAATGTACTGACGTCCCTTTTGCTGGGGGGCGCTACATTCGTGTTTATGATGTAGGTGGATCTATTGCAGGTACTCCAGTTCACCGAATAGTAGGCACTCCTTCACTTTCCGTCAGCTGTATTGGTGAGCCCCTTTCCTTTTGGGGCCCTGTGTGGCTTCATGCCGCTTTTCTTCCCGGAGTTTTATTTAGGTATTTGTGTACGGTATAGCAGGACCTTAGTTACCGACAAGTATTGTATCACCCTTTGTATCCTTAGAGCTCCGTAGACAGAAATTGGGTTGTGAACTTATGTAAATATGTATTTTGTATGTTGGGCGATGTACGTTGTAAACCACGCAATTAACCATGTGTGTTATGTAAATCGCATTAGAATATGTTCAGATCGTAAATGGCATTTCACCTTGATTAATGAGTAATGAAAACACGGGGCAACACGTGGGATAGGAAAGGCACCTAGGTCCGCTTGACTGGGGCTACCGGTCGAGCGCCGGGTGGTCGCGCCCCTCGATTTTGGGCGTGACAAACTTGGTATCAGAGCCTAAGGTTTTAAAAGGGTCCTAGGATGTCTCGGAGCCAGGTCTAGTAAGAGCCCTTCTTATCGGTATGTTGTCAACCACATCTATAATAGTAGGGGGCTACATGGACATTTTGGAAATTACCCTCCTTCTTTGTTATTCTATATCGTGCGGTGAAGTGAAAAGTGGTAAGTGTTTACGTCTAACTCGTGCTCTATTCTGAAATTTTCAGTAATGGCACCTAAGAAGAGAGCTAGACTCCCTTGGGCCAATGCCACCCATGTGCGGCTATGAATCATGTACCCTGATGCCGTGGGTGAGAGTACTCCCCGGTCTTGAATCTGCCTGGCCCATCTATTCCAGATCAAGTATTCAATGTTCCCCTCGCGGAGGAGGGTGCTACCATCCTCCGCCGATATTCTTGATTCTGATGCAGTTCCAGCTTTCGGTCCCGGAGTTCTGATGGGACCTTAGAGGAGCCATCCATATGTTGACCCGGTTTAGTGGCCGCTCAGGCTAGAGATCTCATGATGCCCTGCGTCCTCCAGCGGGCAGGGAGATTCCGCCAGCCTCCAGAGTCAACCAGTTTCTGCGGTTGGCTCCTCCAGAGTTCACAGGCACAGACCTAGACGGCCGATCTCTGAGGATTTCTTTGATTAATATATAAGACCCTTCGAGTGATGAAGGCTACAGAGACGGAGGAGTTGAGTTGGCTTCATTACAGGTTGAGAGCAGCGCTATTTCGTGTTCGAGATGTGGGAGGATTCCCGTGGGAGGGAAGACCTCTGGCTAGATAGGATGAGTTTGTAGATGCATTTATGGACCAATTCTTGCCTGCGAGACAATGGCAGCCCGTGCCACTGAGTTTTGAGGTCCTCAAGGCAGGGCAGTATGGTGTTTGGGAGTACACATGGAGTTGTGAGATTGTCCAAGTATGCTCCTCAGTTATAGGTCGACCGATGATGCTCGAGTTCGGCGATTCGTTCAGGGCCTTAGTCCTTTGGTGGTGAATAAGGCTACTACAACGGCCTTACACTCGGATATGAATTATGGAAAGATTGTGGGATTCGCTCAGGCCACAGAGGCTAGAAAGCTGAAGATACGGGCAGAAAGGGAGAGTAGCAGCAGGGCTTGATTAGTGGGTCATTTAGGGAGACCGGTTCAGGGGAGAGGGCCATCAGGCCATCCCAGTCATGTGCTCATCTTCAGTGAAGCGCACCGCCATCTACACACAGTTATCAGCAGAGCAGTCACTCGAGACTATGTTCGGACAGTAGGAGACCCCATCAGTCTGGTGCGTCCAGGAGGGAGATCACAGCGCATGGGAGGGCTCCATGCCCCAAGTGTGGGTTCCATTTCGAAGACTTGTTATTTGGATATCCCGGTGTGTTATAGATGAGGGGTGAGAGCACATCCAGCGGGATGTCGTGCGCCCATCAGGGCTGGGTAGGGGATTTGCTCAGTCATCCAGTACTTAGGCCGCACATCATCCGTGTCCTCAGCCCCAACGGGGCATGGTGCAGTTAGGGGTGCAGCTCGTGGTAGATGTGGACCTAGCCGGTTTTACGCTTTGAGTAGTCGCCAGAGTGCAAAGGCATCTCTAGATGTTGTTATAGGTATCTTGTCTGTTCAGGCCATTGATTGTTATGCTCTTATTGATCAGGGGTCATCTTTATCCTATGTCACCCCATTCATTGCTACAAGTTTTGGGATAGAACCCGAACAGCTTCATGAGCCGTTCTCCGTATCGACTCCGGTTGGTGATTCTATCACAGCCGCGCGAGTTTATAGGAATTGTGTTGTCACGGTATGTGGTCGTGTTACCACGGCCGATCTTATCGAGCTTGGAATGGTGGATTTTGATGTGATTATGGAATGGACTGGCTTTATTCGTGCTTTGCTAAACTTGACTACCGAACGAGAGTCATGAGACTCGAGTTCCCTAATGAGCCGGTTATTGAGTGGAAGGGGTGGTGTGGTGCCGAAGGTAGTTTATTTCCTATCTTAAGGCTTCGAATGATTAAGAAGGATGTTATCTTTCATTTGGTCCGGGTGGCGGACACCACTTCAGAAGTGTCTGTCCCCGAGTCCGTGCCAGTCGTGAATGAGTTTCTTGAAGTGTTTCGGACGAGCTTCCAGGGATTCCGCCAGATAGGAAGATTGATTTCGGGATTGATGTATTTCCAGATACGCAGCCAGTATCTATTCCACCATACAGAATGGCTCCAGCTAAGAGAGTTAATGGAGCAGATGAAGGATTTGTTAGAAAAGGGGTTCATACGGCCGAGTGTGTCGCCGTGGGGTGCTCCGGCTCTTTTTGTCAGAAAGAAGGATTGGGTCGCTCCGGATGTGTATTGATTATCGAGCGTCAACAAAGTCACCACAACAGAATAAATATCCTTTGTCTT
>NW_017672543.1:178636-185149 GCF_001879085.1 Nicotiana attenuata
GGATAGATGATTTGTTCGACCAATTGCAAGGTGCAAGGTTCTTCTCCAAAATTGATCTACGGTCCGGGTACCACCAATTGAAGATCAGAGAGCAGGATATTACTAAGACCGCTTTTAGGACTCGCTATGGTCACTTTGAATTCTTGGTCATGTCTTTTGGGCTAACCAACGCCCCGACAGCTTTCATGAACCTTATGAATCGGGTCTTCAAGCCATTTCTAGACTCCTTCGTGATTGTTTTCATTGATGACATCCTTGTTTATTCACGGAGCCGGGAGGATCATGCCGATCACCTCAGGGCAGTTCTGTAGACTCTTCATCAGCACCAGTTGTATGCTAAATTTTCAAAGTGTGAATTTTGGTTGGAGTCCGTTACCTTTCTGGGTCATGTTGTTTCTAGTGAAGGGATTCAGGTAGATCCCCAGAAGATTGCAGCAGTGAAAGATTGGCCTAGACCCACGACCCCGATGGAGATCCGTAGCTTCTTGGGTTTAGCAGGGTATTATCGGAGGTTTGTGGAGGGATTCTCTACCCTCGCCTCCCCATTGACTAAGTTGACGCAAAAAGCAGTTAAGTTCCAATGGTCCGACGCTTGTGAGAAAAGTTTTCAGGAATTGAAGTCGAGGTTGACCTCGGCGCCGATATTGACCTTGCTAGAGGGCAAAGAAGGATTTGTGGTTTATTGCGATGCCTCCAGTGTCGGTTTGGGATGTGTGTTGATGCAACATGGGAAGGTTATAGCGTATTCTTCAAGGCAACTCAAGAATCACGAGAAGAATTATCCGACGCATGATTTGG
The DNA here is from genome assembly GCF_001879085.1 of Nicotiana attenuata. Classification (NCBI taxonomy): domain Eukaryota; kingdom Viridiplantae; phylum Streptophyta; class Magnoliopsida; order Solanales; family Solanaceae; genus Nicotiana; species Nicotiana attenuata. The sequence continues at coordinate 179,435 of NW_017672543.1, forward strand.
AGTGCAGCAGTTATGTTTGCTTCGAAAATATGGCGGCATTATCTTTATGGGGTCCATGTGGATGTGTTCTCAGACCACAAGAGTCTCCAATATTTTTTCAAGCAGAAGGAGTTGAATTTAAGGCAGCGACGGTGGTTAGAATGTCTCAAGGATTATGATATGAACATTTTGTACCATCCAGGGAAGGCGAATGTGGTGGCCGACACTCTCAGTCGGAAGTCTATGGGTAGTTTGGCTCATTTGGGAGCGGATCAGAGGCTCTTGGCTCGGGAGGTTTATCAATTGGCCAGTCTCGGGGTTTGTATTTCGACCTCAGACGAGGGGAATGTTATGGTGAATAATGGAGCGGAATCGTCACTTGTAGCGGTGTTGATACCCAATTTTTCCCTATCTGTTTTTATACTCAAAATATTCTCAAAATAGCATGTACATGCATATATAAGTATGCCCAAGACTTTTGACAGTTTTTTTTCTTTCTAATTTTTAAAGCTTTTTTAAAATCATTTTATTATTTGTTTTAGCAGTACAAAATCCAATAATTATTCCCAAAACTATTATTTTGGTTAGTAATTTATTTCCATGCTCATATTTACACTACAATTTAATTAAGGTGATTTTATCATATTTTTCTAAATTTATTTGATATTTTTTTTAAAGCTAATGGCATAAAATTGCAATTATAGCCTATATTACGATTAATAGCATTTTACAATTATAAAATTATTCCCAGTATTTCCAGATTAATGTTTATATATTATTAGTTAGTTCAGCGCTTTTAATTTGTTTTTAAAATCATTTTTAACTATTTTAATTAAATTAAAAAAGGGAAAAATTGGCTATTTAATATATAGCCTATTACCATTTCAATTTTAGCCAAATCAAACCCCCAATTTTTGAACCCAATTTTGATTTAACCCCGACCCATATCCCCTCAACCTAAGCCCGAACCAGATCCCGTTCAATCTGGACCATTGATCATTCAGATCAACGGTCCACAGTCACCCTTCCATAATTAAACTTAGACGACCCCTAACCTAATTCATTTCCCCACCAACCCGCCGCCCTTGAATCCCCTTTCTCTCCAATTCTCTCTGCAACCTCGTTCAAACCCTAGCCGCCGCCACCCAAACTAACCCTAATCCCTTCAATTCTCGCCGGAATCCATGGCTTCTCAGGCCATGGAAACCTTATACTCCCCTCCTACTGCTCCTATGAGCCTGATACTTGAAGGATCGAGGACAGACTTCAAGGGTCTTCACTCAGATGTTCACCGAATCGAGGTTTTCGGCCATCTCCGGCCTTGCACCGGTATACCCTAGTCTCCTGAGTCTGATTCCGACATTATCCAACTTAGATTGGATCTTTTTAAAGCCTTTCTCACTCTAGGGTTCTTCTGAAACCCTAACTATTCGAGGTTTTTCTCCGATTCCTTTAGATCTGTTATGTATCTATGCTATGCGTGATTTTTTAAAATGATTTCCCTAAATTTTCCTTTGAAAATTGCTTTCAAAACCCCTCTTTTCCGATTTAGGGTTTCTGGAAAGTGTTCAAGTGTTTTTACGATTTTTCCTTCTTTATTATTTGTATTGTTTCTCTTACTGTGTTCCTGTATCATGTTCTCACTTGCTTTCTATTATGTTCTTATACTTGCTCTATTGTGTTCTTGTGCGTTCTTCTACTGAGTTTCATACTCCGTGATTGAATTTTTCTTTTGCTGTGTTTTCTATACTCCGTCCTGGCATATTCTCCTATTGTGTTATCTACGCTATGATTCTCGCCTGTTTTTTTTTCTCTTCACCATGTTCTGCTATCTTCATCCTCTATAAGCATGTATTTCTTTTACTGTTTCTTCTACTGTCAGTTGTTCTCTCATTACGTTTCGAAACTAGTTTCTTCACTCTGTTTGCTTTGATCTTTCTACTTGTTTGCATGCTTTCTCATGAGCTTCTGAAAGAAGCCACTAAGCTTGTTTTTGACTACTTGCCTCTCCACCTCTGTGTTCAATTCAAGGTGGAAACCCTAGATTTTGGGATTCCGCCGAGGATTCAATTATGTAGGTTAGGGTTTTATTTCTAGAACCCTAACTCTTTGCTAAACTCTCCTGCACTGGATTCTTTCCACTGATTTTACAAGGTCATGACAAAATTCTTCATGTTTAAGCATGCCTGTGTGCTTTTATATGTGTGTTGAATCTTTCTTTAAAAGGATTTCAACTAGTGATTGAATCAGAATCCTTTTTTTTGGGTTTTAATTGATTGTTACTGATTTTCCTTGAGTAAAACCTTTTCTTCACCTTTCTGACTGGGTTCATTCATACCAAATATTTTGGACTTGTGATTTCTTGGCTGTTAATCGATTATCTTCCCTTAATTATACAACCGTGTACTTTCAGAAACCTTGTCCTTAAATAACCTTTATGAACTTGCCCTCAATTGCATGCTTTGCACAAAGAGTTTGATTAATTTCTTTCCTTAGTTGGTTTATACCCGTTTGAATTTGAATCCCTTAGTTAAAGGGAGTTTTATGTGATTGATTGAAAATCAGACTTCAATTATTGTAGTACCTTATTTCTCATAACTTTCACACTATAAATACCCGACCTTTTTCTTTTCACAACACACTGAATACACTTCAGACTTCACACTTATAATTCTCACAACCTCTTCTGAACTTTCTTGTCTGCACATTGGCTTTCACAAGACTATTGCTTTCTTTTGCTTATCTCTTTTAAACACTGGTATGTCTTGATTCAATTCCCAACATCATCCTAATGTGTTTATTTACAGTCTTTGCGCCCATGTTTACTTTCTGCAGAATTTGACATTGAAATGCTTATGTGCTACTGTTTGCTTTACTTCCTTGTGAACACTAGTTCCCCATCCCATTTACCCCCATATGTTTGTAAGTGGGGACTCAGGGCATGGCAACAAGAATTGTTGCTCATGAACTGAGTTTTGACCCCTTAAGTAGGCTAAAGGGTGTGCCAGTATGCCCCCATTGCTGGGTATGCCCTTGCCTATTCCTTTCTTGAATCCTGCTCGTTATGAATTCCCATATCCCCACTCCCCTATGTATGCTGAGTTAAGGAATAGCCTGGCAGCATCCCAATTGCTGTCCAAGGCTGAACCTGACCTTCAATAGGTCCTAACTCCCCAATTTACAACTGACAAGCTGGTCAGGGGTGTGCCAGCACCCCAAAAAATGCTTGGCATGACCACCAACTTGCCCTTTCCCCTCTACTGCACTTGCACTTACTCCTAGCCTCTAAGTTCTGCCCCCCTCCTATGAGCCTTACCTTGGGACCTTGAGTTCCCTCTGAACTTGGACATTTGAGGGTTGACCCTTCCACACTGCACCATAATCTGATTCTGCAATGATATTTGGGGTGTAAGCATTGCCTGGAGTTCTTGAAGCTCCTTGGAACTTTGACACATCCCAAATAAGAGAAAGGCTTTAAAAAATCTGATCTTGGAAGTTGGTTTATCTCATATTATTAGACTCTGAGTCTAGATTAGGCTGATTAGATGTAGATGTAATCACTGATATAATATTACTTTCTTTCTGATTCATTTGGTCTGTAATAATTTTGTAATAACTATTGGGGTGGATAGTGAAAGGGATGGGATTGCACGCTTGCTAGAGTGGTAGATATCATGTCTATAGGAATTACTACTTCCGAAATTCTGCATCTCATATAGATATCATGTATAGGAATTACTACTTCTAAAACTATTGCATTTCATATAGATACCATGTTCATAGGTTTTCAGCATCTCATATAGATACCATGCTCATAGGTTTTCTGCACTTCATATAAATACTATGTCCATAAGTCGTTACTAAAATTCTGCATATCATATAGATAATATGCCTATAGGACTTCCTACATTTCGCATACGCATCTGTCACTAGGAAAATCTGCTTATAGGGGGTTAAATAACCAACTGCATATAGATAACCTGCCTATAGGATCTCTGCATGACAATAACAACGATTAAAATCAGTAACGCCTAGAAAGCATGCCTGTAGGAGCTGTCAACTAAACCTGAATCGTCAACTCGCTCCTAAGTCTAAAATCAGTAGTAATTTTGTTTAACACTTGCAGAACTTATGACTTTGTAACTGATAATTCTTTTTCTGCAATCAGTTTATGCCTTCGTCTCTGAACAAATAGACATCATGCCTATAGGTCCCGTTTAACACATAGGCAAACAGTTAGGTAATTAATCAACTGTGTCAGTCTTTGACAACTACATCTAAGCAGGGCTAATTTGGACTCCCTATCTGGGAAATATGTGGTAAATCAACCTATCCTACTGATCACGCCCAACTCTAGTCCTAAAAAGGATAAGCGGTCGCTGCAAATATAATCCGGTCTAAAAGTCCGGAGTCGAATCCCACAAAGAACTAAGGTTTCGCTGTAATTGTTCAATATCACAAAGAAGACAAATTTGAACAATTTCTAAATTATAATATTAACATTTTTATATCTAACTAATTAACCAACAAATACTATAAAACGGTAAAATTATCAACTAACGAGACAAAGGTTTGGAGACTAAATTAAGGAGGTCTAGAGTTATGATTTCCCCGATTGTTGATTTCATTAGTTGCATGTTTCTTATAGCTTTGACTTAGTTGCCTCTATCAATCATGAACTCTCCAGCTATCATAAATCTCTCTCAAGCAATTATGATAATTTACTAGATGCACTCTCTCAAGCTACGCTAGCTAGATTCACATTACAGTTCACTTAGATCGCACCCGAGGTATCGTTATCTCTAATCCAACCTCTAAACCCTCGGTTATGACTCTCGCCTATACTCCGGGAGTGATGTTGTTCAAATAACTACCTAAATATGCACTCTCTCTCTCAAGCAGATACATAATAAATAGGAACGGCTAATTGAGGATCCTTTCAATTAACAACAATCAAAACGTAGTTGAACAAATAGAGATAAACAACCAATTCAAAACTATATTAATATAACGACCAAATCATCCCCAACGGGTTCCATCAAAACCCTAGAAAACGAATTAGCTATTCATAATAGTATGTAAAACTACAATACTAAAATTCATAGCCAACAATGAAAAAAATAGGAAGAATAAGGAAAAACTCGTTGAAGAATTCCGCGCCTTGCTCCTATTGTATTCTTGACTCCTTAGGTCAAATCTCCGGTCTCCTTAGCCTCCTTAGGTCTAAATTATGTCAAAAGTGTGTCCTCCTCCCTTCAAAATAGGTTTAGGACCACTTTTATACAAGTTAGAATAGTGTAGGGCCGAAATAACCTTGTCCTGGACGAAATAGGACTTCTTTTTGACGCCTGGAGCGGCACGGCCGCGGCCAAAATGCGGTAGGACCGCGGCCAGACAAGCTCTCTGATTTTCTGCCGCGGTCAGTTCCGCGGTCGCGGTTTCGACCGCATGTTTCACCCTGTTCCGTTTGCAATTTGGAAAAACATAAAACATGAAAGTTGTAGCCCTTTGAGTTAGCTTTCCATACATATATTGTGGAGTCCAAATGGAGTTTTGAGCAAAAAGTTATATCTATTTTACTAGACAGTGCGCAACATGCCTCCTCTAGTCTTCGTTCGTACTTAATTATCAAATTTGACCCCCCGAACACGATCCTGGCTTAATTCCTTGAGCTTTTACTCCGACTTCAAAGCTCCAAATTACTTGAATTCATTCCATAACATCTATATATCTCGG